>NC_048278.1:8513820-8768820 GCF_009762535.1 Notolabrus celidotus
GATGAAGCCAATGCCGAAGTGTTATAAACTGCAATACATCGAGAATCCACTTGAGGCTGGCTGCAGAAACACCGGAAACCACATAGACATGAATGGGAAAAAGACGATCTTTGCAGCATTAATAAACATGTTTACATGAAGCTAATCTCTCTATCGGCACACACTGTACAGGGGGTGAATTTTTTTCTAACGCAACGGTTCAGAAGATATTAAGATTATGAGTTTTTGCCCAAATAAGGACATGACTGACTGGACTCCCGGTTGGGAGCTAGGAGGCTCAAACTCTGCCCCTTTACGTCACACTCTGCCTGGTTGAGTTCCGCATTTCCAATATGGCTGCCGCCGTCGATAGGCTTCCAAACAGCTCTCAGGAACAGATGGGTGATGTCACGGATACTACGTCCATATTTTATACAGTCTATGGTTTTCACACATAGTGGCAACATTCTATGCTAACTTTAACACAGGCCTCCCAGTTGGCTTCATATTTAAATGAGTGGCTGTGTAACCTTAAAGCATGCATATGAGCAATTAACAGGGCACCAAACATAGGCTCAAAGGTTCAAGCATAACAAGCTACTCAGCAGCCTTTAGTTCTCAACAAAGTCCTCCTGTTTTTGGCAGGCTAATCCTTGACAAAAAGTATTGATAACCTCTAAAACGTTACAATGACGACACACTCATTTCTCTCAATTTCTAGATGACATTAATCATATTTACAGCGGTTGAACATGCAAAGTGCAGAGAGCAGTGAAAACATGTACCCAACAGTCGTGTTGCAAAGTGGATATGCAAAATACCATACTCAAGATGATAACGCCAACATTTTCCTCTAAGGTTTTGTTTTCTTAACATAACCCTCAAAATACATCATGATAACAATTCAACTTCACTTACAGAGGATAGAGTCATGCAAAAACTCTGGCCTCCGCCTTTAAAATAAAACTCAGTTTTTTCCAAGCGGCAACCTCCGGTCTAAAAATATGAGGCAGAAGTGTTAAAAGCTGCAGTTCATCGAGGATTCGCTTGAGGCTGGCTCCGGAAGTACCGGAAGTCACATACACATGAATGGGAAAAAGCTGATCTTTGCAGCAGAAATAAACATGTTTACAGCCTGGTACAAAAGATGGGTGTAGTCTGGATAGCTCATTTCTCGATGTTCTCTCACTGTGAGGGGGGTGATTTTTTTTCTAACGCGGCAATTTCGAAGATATTGAGATTACTAGTCTTCCAATGAGAGGCACAGCTGCCTGCAGAAACACTGTAGCTGTTGGCTAGGAAGCTTAAAGCCCGCCTCTTTACGTCACACTGGCTCGACAGAAGCAATATGGCTGCCACTGCCGATCGGCTTCAAAACAGCGTTCAGAAACAGATGAGTGACGTCACGGATACTACGTCCATATTTTATACAGTCTATGGTTTTTCCCCCAAGTCATCTGAGCATACATTTTTAATTAAGTTTCAAAATGCATGACAACAATGTTTTTATCAAATGTTAATCAATAAATGTAAGACTCTAAATAGTTTATTTAGTAATGTGTTAGTTCATTGTTTTGATAGTAGGTCCCACTTTTTAACCATCATAAGGACAATAAAGCCAGTATAAGTAAAGAGGTATCTTGAATATTTATGACTTGCAATAAATAAGAAAGAAATAGATGCACTCAAAAGAAAAGACTTGCTTACAATTTTCCTTTTCTTTCTTTTTCCACCAGACATAATGCAAAAATAGTGGTATATTGAAAAAACAGGATACTCAAATCTAAAGGAAACAATGATAAAAACATGTCTATTTAAGAAACCTTACAAAACTAGTGATGTGCCAGGACAACAAATACATATAAAATGTTATACCAATGAAAAAAAATGTTTTGGGTTGTGTCATTATTTTTTTAACCATATTGAGTGTTAAATGCATAATACAACTACAGGAGGCTAACTGTTGCTTTCTATTTTTAATCAACAAAATGACCGAATAAATATTTATAAAAGATTTATTACTTCAAATAATTCTTTGTTGTTCTAAATCAGATGTCAATCATTAGGTTACTTTTAGTTAAAACATGTTTGCAATATTTATTATCTTTATTATTTAATGTCACTGTGCCAAACATTATGCAGATAAATAATATTCTGGATATTCTAACAAAAAATAAATTTCACAAAACACATGTCCCTTGTTGAAGTATTGCGCTATAAACTCAAGCTCCTCTTCCATCCTGGTAAACACTTGAAATTTCACGCTCGCTCTGCTATTGTTGTATCCAGTGTAAACAGGAAATGACTGATGCCGGACAGACTTGGTTTATCAAGTATCATGGTCCTACCCTTTACAGGATCATGAAATGTATTTTGTGATCTGTGAAAAGTTTTTGTGTTTTCTGAAATGTATTTGTGTTCTCTGAAATTTATTTTTGTTCTGTGTAATTTATTTTTATTATATGAAAATGTATTTTTGTTCTGTGAAATTTTTTTGTGTTTTGTGAAATATATTTTTATGCTTTTTAAATATTTATTACTATTTCCCTTCCAGGGCCACCGTAGAGATAGCTAAACTGCTGAAATTTCAAATAGTTACTTAAGCCAGTCCTCCAGCTGAGCCACATGATCCTGTTCACTGACGCGGACGTCTCGCGCGTGTCCGCTTTGAAGGCACACACCCGCGCGCGCACAGAGAATGTTTGATTCTCGTCTGAGTCGGTACAACGTAGCAGCATCTCAAGGACAGGCAGGTCTCTGCCCAGAAAGCGGACATGTCTCCCCTGCTGCTATGGATGTGAAACTGCTGTGCAGTCTGCATACGTCCTGTGCATCTTTAATGAAAGGTACGTCTTCTGTCTGTTTTTGTCAGCTATTAACTAATTCGACATAAGTGGCCATGACAATAGAGGGTTGCTGCAGGATACTAAAAAATAGGTGCGTGTCTGTGTTTTGTGTTCAAGGTGTCATAGACAACTGTAAAGGACTGATTCCCGTGCAGATCACACATGATCGTACAGTGATGGGATACATGGAATACTATCAGGGCTTTTCCCCTGTCCCTTAGCTCTCCATAAATCATCCTCACTCTACAAACAATGACCAAGCGTTTATGGCACCTTGCTGTTAGTGAATCTAAAATGCTTTATAAAGGGACACTTTGGTATGTTTTTCTCTGATTTTTGATAGATAGATAGATAGATAGATAGATAGATAGATAGATAGATAGATAGATAGATAGATAGATAGATTTCAGCAAATAAGAAAGTCATCAATTAATAATGATGTATGAAACATCTAAGCAAACAATCGTCTCTAGTTTTGATTTACTTGATTTTCCTGTTGTCAAAAGCATAAAATAAACACAGATATTGGCTTAACTTACTTCATCAGTGTGGACTATGACAACATGGCCTGTCCAGTGAGCCTATTGTTTTGTTGGAGTGAACAAAGCTGACTGGCTTGATACAATGGCACTTGTCAGTGGGTGGGATATGTTAGACAGCAAGAGAACATTGTGTTGTTGAAGTTGATGTGTTTGAAGTAGGAACAATGAGTGAGCGTAAGGATGTGAGGGACTTTGACAAGCACCAAACTGTGTTGGCTAGATGACTGCGTCAGAGCATCTCAGAACTGCAGCTCTTGTGGGGTGTCCCCGGTCTGGTCAGTACCAAGGGAGTAATACAGGCGAACAGGTGACAGGGTCATGGGTGATCATGGCACGCTGATGCGCAGGGAGTGAAGGCTTGCCCGTGTGGTATGATCTAACATAACAGGGACTGGAGCTCAAACTCCTGAAAAAGTGAATGCAGGTTCTGATAGAAAGGTGTCATAACACTCAGGGCATCACAGTTTGTTGTGTAGGGGGCTGTCAGGGTGTCGAAAGTGCATACCATTGGCGTGCAGCATCAGGACTTGACCACAGCTATAGATGGAGGCCTGAAGGAACACAACAACAAGGTTTTGACTTGGTCTACAAATTGGGGAAAACCTGTGGGATGTGCTGGAAAACCAAGTCCAAACAGTAGAGGCTCAATCTCACAACTTCTCGGACTTAATGGATCTGCTACTAGTGTCTTGGTGCCAGATATAAAAGCACAACTACAGAGGTCTAGTTGAGTCCATGTCTCATCAGGTCAGGACTGTTTTGTCCCTGACCTAATGGGCCTAACATTGCACAGGTGTTCATAGTCTTGATGCAGATAAGGACCTTTTCTCATACAGTGTTCTAATTCTCATGATTCTGTGATATTTTCGTGTCATTCTCTTGTCTGTGATGTGGCCCTTATACTCTGTTGTAGCTGATAATATATATTATGTGGTTTTGGCAGCTTGCTGTAAATCACCTTGTTTGACACCTACCCAGAATCAGGTGCTAGGACTAAAATAGGCTAAACAGAAATAGTCAATCTTCTCATTGATGCTCTTATTCTCTTCTGCAGGGTCATAAAGATGCATCAGTATTATTTTCATTCTGCTTTATAGCCAGCCGAAAGGTCCTCACTGGTGCTTCAAATTGGAAGTTAAAGATGACTTTGGGTTTCCCACTAGACACAGGAGTGCTCAGATCTTGACAAAAACTTGCAGTACTACAGCCAAACAAAACCACGCCCTTCTGTGGTTTCAGTGAACTCTGAACCGTCTCTTTAAGACCTCCCCACATAGAAACTATCTCCAAAATGAAAGCTGAAGTTTCAAAACTACATGATGGTAACCTTGTGTCATTTTGTCTCTCTGTGATTCACTTGCTGTCTGCATTGACTCTCAGGAGGTCAGTGATGACATCACTCAGATATCGCCTGACTGTTCCAAATTCCTAACCACATCATCATGGCAACGGGAAGAAAAGGTAAGATGGTCCGGGCCTGTGTTCATGTGTGTGTTTCTATGTGTTTGTGTGAGTGCTTCTGTTGACCTTCAGTAGTTTGGTGTTCATATCGTTATTCCTGGCTGTAGTCACCAGGGGGCAGTGTTTCTCCTGACAGTGTAAGGAGGATTCCCCAAGTTAAAAAGGCTTCTCAAATGGGTCATTGAAAAAGGAGGGGAGATAAATGTTTTTCTGCATTACTGCCTTTTCTTTTTTTTTCTGAAAGGTTCACACATCGAAAAATTAAGCACCCACTGAAATACAATAAGTTGTTGGGCATATGGGCACCTTGCAGGGGTGCCAAGAGGTCTGAGCCAGCTTCGGGCTGCGACTCAACACTGAAAAGACTCAATGTGTGAGTCATAATCCTTGGGAAGAAGTTCTGAGATGAATCGAATGGTTAGAAGGGTTCATTTCAGTTAAGACAAGATCAGTAGTGATTCTGTGTCCAGCGGGACAGCAAGACTCTTTAAATAAATAATAACACTCTTTACTATGTACGTTAAGTTACATAACGCTGCTGTCAGGCAGAAACCTTGTATCTCCATATTTCATTGTATATATATATATTTTTTTTAATGTAATGTTTTTGGTGTCCCTTAGTGCCTGTCAGAGGACATTAAAAAATGTAAGCAAATTAAAAGTGTCAAAAAGAGCTTGTGACTGCCTCCCATTAAGTGTTTTGTTATTTAAAAACAGTGTTTCTTATTTCCTGAAAAGCTGCAATTTTGGAGATAAGAGGTTTCAGCCTGACAGCAGTGCAGAGAGAGAGAGAGAGAGAGAGAGATTAGATCAAACATAACTAGCCATATAACAGCTGCATGTTTTTGTTGATTGTTACTGTGCTTTATAAATAAACTTGCCTTGCCTTGCAAAGATAAGTATTAAAATGGGAAAATGACCCAATTAAATAATAAAAATAAAACCATGACACAACATGACTGTGTCTCTGTTGTGAACTAGTTTGCTCAATTAGCTGTTGAGCTCGATATGCCTCCAAGTGTGTCCTTATAATCAACGACTTCTCAGTATGGCCTGTTATGATACTATTTCTAAACATGAATCTTTTTCCTTCTTAAGAGTATTTTAAGACTGTTGTAACCTTTTACCTCTCCTTCATCTTCACTTTCCTGTCATTGATTGATTTACATTTACTGGAAACCTGCTTTGTGTAGTTGTTCTCTTTATATCTCCAAAATTGTGCCTGCCTCGGTTCATGGTTGGTTTAAAAGCGTTTATTTTCTCTTTGTCTCCAGGCTCCACCTCCAAGGGTGGGGTGCATTTTCCTGACGATGATGAGCCCCCTGGTTCTCCAACACGAAGAGATGACCATTCAAACCTTTCAACTCTCATTGCTATCCTCGAGAAAGAAGGCAGCTACTTAGTCAAGGTTTGTCTTTGTGTGTGGCTATCACTGCCTGTTATTTGTACATCTGGACACTTAGTTTTTTCTCACAGGTTGAAGAGTATCACTAACTCAGAATTAGGAACTTCGATTATCACATAATTTCAACTTTCTATCTCATAATTATCACTGAACATTTGGTTTTTTTTAATCAAGGCCAAACTTCCCTATTTTTCTTAACTGGAGGAAAGGAGCTTTTATACTTATGAGTTTGTTCCACCCAGCTGCATCAGGTAACCCAGAATTATACAACTAAATATTATTTTAAATTCTCTTTAAGGTCAAAGAAACATAGAAGTCTCTCATCATCATCATTCACTTTATGGTGGAAAATATTACACACAGGTTTTGAATGTTTTGAATGGTGAATGTTCACCAAAATAAAACATTATGGTATTAACAAAATAAAATGTTCACCAAGTTTCACATTAACACATTTGCATATGAATTAGCGTAGGTTTGTCCAAGATATTCAGTTGATGGCAGGCCAGAGCTGTCACTGAAAAAGATCAGGGGTCCGCAGCAGGGATGAGTCATGAATAGTTTCATGGATTTATCTTTTATTTACTTATTTCTTAATTATTTCCCTTTGTTGTTTATTTATATACATTATATTGCAATTGGTGTGCGTTAGTCTCTTCTTAGTCTCTACTTCTATATCCATTTCTGCTTTATGCTGAATCATGATATACTAGATTTGTATTTTTCTTTAATTACTTTGAATTTCATTTAATTTATAGTGATTCTGTGGTTTTGGTTTTGCTTTGAGTCCAACTAAATTCATGTCTTTTATAAGCTTAGTAAAGATTTATATTAAATTTTTACTAATGATCATTAGAAGATACCTGAGGTGTAAAAACTCAAAAGAGATACCCACTTTGTAAACTTATAATGGGTCTTTTTTGTGACAGTGTGGTGTAATTTGATTTCAAATCTCTTTCTGATGCTGAAAGATGTCTGAGTTTTCTTTTTGATTCTTATTTCAACCTTTAACCTAATCCAAGAAGAAGCTAAAACTAACAAGATTTGTGTCTGGACAGCTCTCATCATAGCTTTTTTTTGATAACAAAGTGATTTGGAATATGTTTGAAAGAGTGTCAACATTGCATAAGTTTGTCCACCAAATTAAAATTTCAAGTTTAGAGTTCTACCTAACAAACATCAGGAAAAAAAGGAATCTTTTCATTCTAAAAGTGATTTTAAAACTACAGTCTTCTTTCCCTGCTCATCTCCCTCCATCTCCTCCATTACCAGGCTGGTTTCCTGAAAAGCCATCACTGTTACGAGATCATCTTCACCCTCCCTGATGTCCCCACAGTAGGAAAAGAGCTCTCCTGTCTTCCTTCCTGCTCTCCATCTCGGAAACCCCCAAACCTCCGGATTCATCGTATAAACTCAACATTAGAGGGTAAGTTCAGACTATGATGACAAACATTTTGACACGTGCCTGGGGATTGGACGTGAGCAATCACAGGATTACTACAACACAGATGGCCAATGGAAGTATTCAGGTCAGGAATATTGACAGATCTAGGAACAAAATAACACAATGAATAAGAAATAAACAGACATGTACAAATCTAGTATTAAGCAGTATATATTTTGCACAGTTAGGTTCAAAAGACAGTGTCATCCAGGGTGGTGACAGTATTGCACACTTAGGCTGGCTACACATTAGACAGTTTCTTGTTGTTTAGTTTTCTGATACTTTGTCTACCACGACAACTTCCAGACCACTTATGAGCTTTCTTCATATTGATCTGTTCACAAGTCTATTTGTCTGCCTCTTTGTTGTCATCAGACAGTAACCAAGACACTGTGCATTAATAGAGGATCTGGTTACAACACTCTCATGCCCACAAAAAGAAAGACAAACATGAGATCACCTCTGGGAGTTTCAAACCTTCCTTTTTTCTGCTAACACAGGCAGGTTTACTGTCAGATTATTGATCTAATCAACAGCTGCCAATATTCAAATTGGATTTCAGGGGCTTAAAACCAGCTTATCAGTTACTTGATCCAGAAAAATTCAAACTAAGCAAAAAGGAGTCAAGGTGAAGCTGAGGTAAAGTAAGCAAGATGGCTGAAGGCTGGGACTGATCTATCCTAATTTAACATTAAGTTCATCTGAACTCTGGCTTAGGCACATCTATTTATGTCTTTTGATAATAATTGTATACTTCTTTGTAAAGATTGTACTTTTATTTAGAATTTCAGGTTTAGATTTAGGTTTCTATATTTATGACCCTCACTGTCTTGTTGTTGAGTACCAGCATTCCAATCACCACGTCAACTTCCTTGTGTGTGCGAGCTCACTTGGCAGTAAAGTGTTCTTGAATCTTAAATCTCTGGTATTACAAGAACAGTTGCCATTTCTGAGCACTCCTCCTCTAGCTCCGCTTTGGATCAATCTCCTGCAGTATGGTAGATAAATGCAGACATTTCCAGAGGATGTCACAATATGAATGCCTGGAAATGTTTATAAATTGTTTATCTGTCAAAGAGGCCTACAAGAAGAAACCCCCTTGGGGTAAAGGAGGTAGTTGGACAGCAGCTTAAACAGAGTCCACCCCAAATCTCAGCTCACTCCCAGTCTGTGAATCCAGCCCTCTGAAGAGCCTGAATGAAGCCATGCATCCAAAATATCCTCTACAGTTCAGGGGACTGGCACTGTTTGATGAAGAGCTGAGCGAGCAAAAATCCTGCAGAGACTCATAATGTTTCAAAATACATCTGACGCACAAGAAGGCACAAAAATACACCTCCCTTCTGTCAGCACTTTGTTTGATGACCTTGCACTGTGGATAAAGAAAATACTCACCCCTTCCCTCTTCTTCTTCCTCTCCTCCTTTCTCTTCTTATTTATCTACGAGTCTAAATATCACTGCCCCCCCTTTAAGCAAGAAACAGTACACAAATGAATAAAACACAAAGTTATAGTCATAAAAAACTTGAGTGAATGATACTGAGGACTTCCATAAACCCTCTCCCTCCCTATCTTTAGGAGGAGTAAAAGTCCTGTGTGAGTACAGGACACATCAGGAGGGGGTGCTGCAAGAAGAGTTCACTCTGGCGACCAAAGGGAGGAAGGACAGCAGCCTGAAGGTCAGACTTCAGGCTAGGGTCATTGGTATGTACTGCTACCACACACTCACTCACACACGCACACACGGGATGCTCCTACCAGTGTAACATCACACATTGCATCACGTTCATCTTTAAAAAAAATAGAAAATAATGACAGCATTTATTCAAACAGCCCCTCTAATATCAACATTAAATAATTTACAATAAGAATAGCAAATATGTAACACAAATAGATTCATGAATGAATAACCAAGTGTGCTTCTAAGCGATTCAAAAGAACACTCATGGCTGGCAGCATACATAATACAGATTTGATTCTCTTAGATGTTTCTGAGTTTTTTTATTACCATCTATATTTAGATCAGAAGCACTTAAAGGGAAGCACTTTATAGATGTATAGATTCTTATGTTAAACTTAGCGCTGTAACAAAAGGTATCAACTTATAACTCCCTGCTGTTTTTCTTGTGATAATGTGGCAATTTATCTTTTTTAATCCAGAGAGCGAAGCTCATTTTTTGTTTTTGATCTTCAACCTCTAAGATAAATGTCTCGTAAGAAAATGCCTTTTTAGTCTTTTCTGAGGCAACATTTTCTGAACAATGTTTGTGGAAAAAAAAAACAATTAAAGAAACTGATAACAGGCCTTTTTTATTACCTGAAGTTACTTGGTTACCGTGTGTATAAATGTACTTTTTTATGTTTAAGCCCTAAAAGAACATGTTTTAAATACTTTTTTATTTTCTGTTTTCTCGAGATCTCAACTTATTTTTCTCATTATCTCGTGATACCAGGCTCTAATGCATAGAGTACCTCTCAACATGTTGGAATGGCATGAACAAATTAGAATAGGATTTTCACGAGACACAGCAGAGAAGTCTGTTAACCCATGTAATTGTTGCCAAGGATATGGACAGAGTGGGAGGTACTTAATGTGGACCACAAGCAGTCCCATGCCAGACCAATCTGGACAAATGCATTTCCATACAACCTTCATAAGCTGCCCGAGTGTCAAATCCCAGTCCAACCTAAGGATGCATTGAAGTGTATTTGAACCTGTAGTTAAGGCATCAACTACTGATGCCAGAGCCCAGAAAGCATGTTAATGCCTAGTTTAAACAGGCTCATATACACTTCCATTGCATCACTGTATGAGTCTACACATTACTTTGAGGACAATTATAAAGGTTGTGTGCCTTTTAACTCCTTATTGTCCAAAAATGTCTCTTAGACCTTTGTGGACCTGAGTCCTGGCTACAGGCAAAGAGTGATCAAGTGTTTAATGTGTTCTTACACAGTCTCCCAGTTAATATTCAATCTTCTGACTAACATGCCTCTTCTCTTGTCTTTAATTCTAAACAGTTTTTATAATACAGCTCTATTTTTGATGTATGCTCTATATTTAAACTTTGTTCAGAAGGCCTTTTGAAAGTACTCTGCTGTTTCTGTGGTTTTGAAATGTATATTTGTGTTGGTTTCTGTGTCGTAACAGAGCTATAAAAGTAAACTGTAATTCTGTCTGTACTTAAGCCATACTATTATGTTAACAATATTTAAAATAAGCTGGTATGTGTCAGTGCCTTTTCCTGCACCAGCACTGTGAGCAAGGTAACACGGGAAAAAAAGGGTAACATTTTCTGTGCATTAGACAAACTTGTTTGCAGTTTGTTTGAAAAAGTTGTCCAAATTGATTTCTAGTTTTTTTTTACTAGCATCATATCAAGGATTACAATTCAATAATTGTGTAAGCCCTGTCTTTTCTTGAAAAGAAAACTTATTACTGATTAACACACACTGTGTGCGTGTGTCTCTCTATCTCCTTGTTGTTCTCTTCTCTTTCAACCCCTCTGTCTAGACCCACATCACGGGACTCCCATGCTGCTGGAGGGGGTAAGGTGCCTGGGGTCCCAGAGAGACGTCCTCACAAGGCACAGCAGCGAGCGTAAGAGGATATGATGAAAAGATAATCAGATGTAATGTTGATTGATATACTGTAAATCTGCACCAGTGTTATTAGTGACTGAGTCTGGGCACAGTGTGGCAGCATAGAAAAACAAAAAGTGTTTCCATAAATAGAAACCTCTGTATTAGATGGGGAAATGTGGAGTCTGTTATGTTTTGTTTTGCTTTCGTGGCATACCAAAATATTTGTTGGAAAGTAACCAAATGGATTGAATAATGTCATAACAGTAGATTATTTTCAACAACAAACAAAAACTACTATTCGCTCAGAAAGAAAGCTGAAATACCACCAGCTTTTCAGTAAACACAGCCATGAAGCCTCTGTTGTTGGAGGTACAGTAAATCAGCACTTAAAATAGCTCTCACACATCACACACAAAGAAACACAAAAACACACACCGAGCAAAGTAGAAATTTGAACCTGCATCACACATATAATAGACTTTCAGGTCAATACATAGATTTACACAAAACAGCAGCACAACCAAGGAATGCTTTGTCTTATACTGTTCCATGTCCCTCTCCTCTACGCGCACTCATTAAACCACTGCAAAGTTATTTACATCCAAATAGCACGTCTATATATACTGTACAATCTACATATCTGTATCTACAGTTTAGGTACTGTAGAGCTGCATAATGTTGCAATAATTCATGTTCTTTGCACAAAATGTCAATGATGAATGTTGCTGACAGAAGCCAGTTGTTCCTTTAACGTTCACTTGTTAACTGCCTGCACTCAGAAAGCTTGATTTAATGAAAAAGTCAAATCTGAACATACATTCCCAAATCCAAATAAGCTGAGATGATGTGTAAAATGCTGATAGAATCCTACTTTAATGGAGTTTTTTTTTTGGTTAAACCCTATATTTAACTGAAAACGGTGCAAAGACAGCATGTCAAATGTTGAATCTGAAAAACGTCTTTGTTTTTTAAAATATGTATTTTGAATTTGATGCCAGCAACATGTTTCAAAGAAGTTGGGACAGGGGCATGTTTACCTTTGTGTTGCATCATCTCATCTTTTATCAACACTGTAAAAGTTTGGGAAGCTGTTGATGTTAGCGTAGCCTATTCCACAAGTAATGACAGCTTATATCTGCCAATTATACAAAAATGTTATGTTTTTGTGAGACACTGTTCGTGCTGAAACAGAGAAAGAGATTGTGAACTTGCATGATATTCATTGTTTGTCAAGGAGTGTAATCAAATGAGCTTTCATAATCAGATAATTAAGATCAGGTGTGTGTATTACTGAATTTATATTGCTACAGAAAAGTGTTGACTGTTTGTAACTTAACTGGATTTATTACATTTTAACTTCAGGAAACAAAGGAAGATGTAGCCAACAGTGTACATTACTGATAAGAGAAGCAGATCAAGTTCTTTGTTTATTTTGTAAACTGGATATTTGAGCAACACCAAAATAATGTGGGTATTGTTGGTTAGAACAGCAGACTCACGCCAACTACTTAGCATACAGCAAATAAAGTCACTGCAACTGTTACATCATCATCTCATCTATGTCTCCTTGACTCAAATGAGCACTAATCAAGAGCAGAGGGAGGTTTGGTCCATTATCTCTTGTCTTATGTGACCCATGAGAAATAAAAGTGGTTCAGTCTCACAATGAGTAAGCCCTGTGTGAGTGACTCTAATATTCCTAAAACCGAAATCTCAGCTTATAAAAAAATCAGAGCAAATTCTCATATTTGTCTTAATATGAAAGGTAAGACTCACAGTCTGTCATGAGCAGAGGATCACAGGTTCAAATCCTGGTTGGGACACAAAATGATCCAGTAACACCTCCAAAGAACAAACAGACAAACTGTTTACGATAAACTGAATGAATACTTTTTGTGTTGCTTTAAACTTTGTGATTTGTGTGACCTCTGGATCCGTGTCCCTCAGGACTGCATTATTTGTCATTGATCTGAATGTAAATAAAGAACCCACGCATCTCTATGCTGTACAAGTGGAATCTCTTGTTTTTATGCTCTTTGTTTTAACACTCTTATGCTTTAACGTCATAACTGATTCACTCAGCATCAGACCTGAATCACTTCTGTCACCATGCCTACATTTGCAGTGTTATTTGTTGTTTTTGCATGTATTTTTCATTTGTGCATTTCTGGATTTGTATTATTTATATTGTAGCTGTGCATTTGCTGTCAATACAGTTGTTGTTCTGTCTTTTTATCCCATTTTTATCATTTGCAGTATGTATTCACCATTCCTTTTTTATGGTTTGGACTTTTCATACATTTATGAATCAACATTATTTCTGAATTGGCAGGATGAATCGCCTTTTGAAGATGATTTTGGTCATTTTTATGGCCTTGATGATAGATAGCTATCACAGAACGGTAATATAAAGCAGCTCTGGCCGATTGTTGAACCCGGAGACAGGAGAAGGATTGCACCTCATGTTCAGACCCTGGAACAGTTGGCCTGCTCTTTATTCTTGCAGAGATGTAGGGGGGATCATTGGAGTCAAAGGAGGATGGTGCGTGCCAAGCCTGACTGAGAACTGCCCGAGCTGCACCCGGTCCTATCATATGCATCCCCATGAACATTCCCTGAGTGGTAAGGTTTGGACAACACAAAGTATAGATAGCAAAACTAAGAAACAGAAATTCATCAAGTTGTTTGCAGAGCATTAAAAACAACACCAACACAAACAAACAAAGGCTTTTGACAGGGAAATTAGGGAGGTCCAAAAACAGAACAGTCATTAAGAAGCTACATTATCAATGACATATGGGGAGAATTCCCTCAGTTTGATAGCACTAAGCAGCATTGATAGCTCAGAGCTGACAGCCTAGTTTGCACACAACTTAAACAGTACCTTGGTTTGCATGAAGCTCTTGAATTAAGTCAAACAGGACTTATCTGTCAAAATGTAACCATAAAATCACTTCTGTGTCTGAGTAGTGCCTGAACACTGATTACCCTCTCTTGCCTGGTTGTCTGTTCAATAATCATTCTGAAAACAAGACACACTACCATTGTATTTTTCTTTTAAGTCTTGTTACCATTATATTTTCTGTTTTTGTTACCTTAAATAGGCTCCCTAACTTACTTTCTACTCTAAGTCGGAGGTAGAGTATCACTCAGGTGCATGCAAAGCTGGTGCACTCCTTTTCTTGGTCATGGTAGTCAACTAATCTAGTCTAAAAATGCTTTTTGTGCTTGGAGAAGCCTAAACAATTTGCTAACTGTTCGCCCCATGAGGATGCTGTATACTGTAAACACGGGGTATTGTTTATAGGTTCCCAATGTGATTTCTAAGTGCTATCCAGTTTTTGCAAAACCAAAATGAGAGCTGTGTCTTTAACAAAAAGTCAAACCCACCCACCTGTTATTGTTGGACTCCCCTGGCGTTGTTCCTTGTCATCAATTCTATTCATAATTTGTTGACATTGTCATTCAGTTGATATAACAAAGCTGTGACGTCCAGCAGGTGAAGCTGGATGCCGACAGGCTTCTGTGTTTTTCGTCCAGTGTTTGTGTTTTTCAGCCACTCCTTTGCTTCATGATCATTTCAAGACAATTTCTAGACTGATACATTTTAAAATAGTTAACCCAAATAACGTTTTTTGTTTTTTTTGCAGAACAGGAAGAGAGGGAGACCTTCAACACTTCACGTTCAGCCCTTAAAAAAACCTTTCTCCACTGATATTGTTTTTACTGCCACAAACACTGGAAATTAGGCTGTTTTCTCAACATTCAACTTTATTCCTCAAAATGCAAAGTAAAAAACATTCCTTTACTGGATGTAGTGCATTTTCATAAGGCTGACAAACTTATAAGTAAATATATTAATATATGACCACAGCAACGAGCAACGCAGCTGAATTTCAGTGTTTTATTGTACCAGACCAACAAATTCCTTATCTGTTGGTCCAATCTGGCATGACCAAAAAATACCCTTTGAATTTAAAGCAGCTCCTGCACCAAAGGTCTCCCTTGCTGGCTCTGTTCCTAGAATGCTGACACACCTAGATACACTCACATAAACACACACTCACACACACAGCCACCCACTTCCTTGATATTAACCCGGAGTGATCAGGTATCGTCTATAGAGTTGTTGCAAAAGCTCACGGTCAACTCTGCTGTGGTATCTGTGACATATTGTAATTTTTGAGAAACAGGATAAGATGATTTGTCTTGTTTATTTACACGCACTGATGCCATGAGAGAAAAGCCAACTGGTCGCTAAGGTAAGAAACCAAGCAAAACCCACAGGTGCTCTTTTGAGGAAAGGATATCGTGAAAACAATAGTTTGTCATTGTTTTTTGACTGCATTTACACTGTCATGACAAATATTCTGTCGCAACTTAAGGCTTAAGGGTCATCTGTGTCTGTGCCAGCTTTTATTCAATGTAGGCGGAAGTAAACTGACATTATGCACACAAACTAGCTCCTGTTAGCATAACTTTATCGACCCACTAATCAAGCTTTTGATGTGTAAATGTACACTTGTGTTGACCCAGAATTTGAATAATATGCACTACCAGTCAAAAGTTTGGAAACACCTTCTCATTCAACGCTTTATATTTATTTGAATTATTTTAAAAACTGCAGATTAATACTGAAGGCATCAAAACTATGAAAGAACATATATGGAATTATTTGATTAACAAAAAAGTGTTAAACAAAGCAGAATATGTTTTATATTTCAGATTCTGCAAAGTAGCCCTCTTGGTATTCTCTCAGTCTGCTTTATGAAGTGGTCTCCTGGAATGTTTTCTAATTAACATGAGCCTTGTCAAGAGTTCATTTGTAGAATGACTTGCCTTCTTAATGTGTTTGACACCATCAGTTGTGTTGTTCAGAGGTAGGGTTAGTACACAATGGATAGCCCTATTTGACAACTGTTGTAATCCATATTATGGCAAAACCAGATTATTTCATAGTTTAGATGCGTTAATCTACAATATTGAAAATAATAAGAAATAATTAAAACCTTTGAATGAGAAGGTGTGTGGTTGACTGGTAGTGTATATTATCTTGAGCTGCTTTGTCAGGACAGGATCAAAGCATTCAAAAGATACTCCTGTTTTGATTAAAACAATACAGTACAATACAACCACTCTGCTTTAAACTCCTTTGAAACAAACATTATCCTAAATTGAAATGCCTTCCGAGAAACCTTACTTGTTCTTCATGTGATTTGATTGTGCCCTCTGGAATGAAGATAGACTGGCTAAAGGTATTCTGAAAGGTGTGGCATGGAAAGAAAAGTGTTACCAGTTTAAGCCTGTCATAACCTGGCTCTGAGGCCATGACTGTAAGTTATTATTATATTATGATGATAAAGAAAACAATGTAATGTTACTGTCAATAGATGAAATGAAGTGTTGGTTGTTGTGAAGCAGGAAACAGAGATGATGGTGGCTGAGATAAGTCCAGGTAGGAAGAACAGGAAGCCAGAGCAATACTTGGGTTGAACTTTTGTGCTCTAAAAGTGCAGAGCCTAAGTGCTCTGAATCTAGCAGCCTTTAAGGGATATTTCAGTGTTTTTTAAGTGGAGTTGGATGAGTTACAAGTCACTAGTAATTGAACTAGAAATATTAGATGCTGGTCAGCTAGGACCACTCAATGAGGAACTTCTGGGAGGATCAACATGCAAGAAGATTTAAGAGACTCTGACTAAAGACACTTTTCTCAGTTTAAGTTTATGCTGAACTGAGATTTTTTCAGCACTTAACTTTGCCATCAGAAACCCATTTGTTTTTGCACTTTCTTTCTGACGCAACACAGACGTGCTCTTCTGCATGCAACGCACTGATCAGTTGTTCTGGTTTCAAAGAGACAAGAATACAATCAAACAAAATTATAAGTCATTCTGATAGTGCCAATGACATGCTGATTGCAGTGGACACACACTCTCAAAGCTTGCTAAATTACTAGGCAGGCTTGGTGCTGTCTGTAGAAGACTGTAGAATGACTTTCCTGCTATATTGCCCAGCATTTTCTCATTGAGGGGGCTGAGCTGGCCAGCATCCATTGAGGCTCATGCAATTACTAGTGACATATAACTCATACAACCCCACTTCAAAACAACTAAAATATCCCTTTAAGAAAACTTGTTAATTGGATATTTTAGTGACAGTCACTGCCAAACTTGTCTCACGGTGTGCCTCAGGGATCCGTCTCTTGTCCTGGTTTGTTTTCTCTACATATGCTTCCATCAAGAAATCCTCTGTGGTCCTCAAAACAGGTGTCTAAAGTTCAGTTCCATTCTGCAGCCTTATGTTGCATGGCACTCCTAACTCTCTCTTCCCAGTATCCTACTCTGCTCTCTGTCCTATCCCCTGAATTTACCATCAAAAGCCCAACAATAGAATTTTAAAGAAAGGATAGACAATTTCAGGCCCTCTCATCCCACTGTTCCGATGAAACATTCAACATGCTTTACTGGCGAGTTGGAGATACTTGTCATGCTTTTGTATCTTTCTGGCTCATATTACAGCCCTTTACACCTGCCTGAATTAGTCCTCTTTCGACATTCAACAGATGATCCCAATCAATGCTGCAAGACAGTTAATTAGGTCCAGCAGTGCAAACTCCCATTACACCCACCTTATTTAAATTCAATTGAATTGAATTTGATTTATCTATAAAGGGGCCATGTAAAAAATTAACCATTACAATTCAAACTCTTACAAATTTTTACATATGTCGCCACCTTCTGGCAAAAGGAAGAAATTGCTTTAGTAGATCCCCTCCCCAAGTATATGCAGTTGATCAAATCCCACTCACGTTTCATCAGGTATATCCTAAAACATTTGTCATGCTCCATTACAAAATGTAAATGTCTATGCCTTACGTTGTTGTTTTTGCATTTTTGGCCACGAAATTGTTATTTTAGGGGGCTCAAAATACTTGTTCAGATCATCAGTGGAAGGGTCTAATGTGCAGTTTTGTCAGTGGATATGGTACATTGTACAGCACTTCAAATGTTCAGCCCTAAAACATGTTCAATATAGAATTAGATGTTTGGTAAGAATTGGAAAAAATGTGCCATTTAATAAAAATAACTCTTCCTGAGAGGTTAATCCAATCCACTTCAGATTTGGTCTTCACATAAAAGAGACATTAATAATGAAAAGTTATCAAAATGTTCTACAAAATTTAAAGGGCCTTGCTGTGGCAACTTGTTACATTTTGATGTCTAAAAACTTTTGATTTTAAGCCTTACGTGGGATCACACTCAGATTTACTCCTCAAAGACAGTTCAACTGATCCTTTTCAAATTCTATGTAAAGCTAGAAAAAATCCATGAATCAAAAGTTGTTCAGCAACTCTCATGCAAGGTTAGTAAATATCTTGCCATGCAACCAGGACTTGCCGTAGCAAGCAAAGAGGGTCCAAACTGCCAGAAAGTTCACAAACTTGATAAGAGTCTCCTTCTGTAGATTCCTATGTGCTGAAATTGCATTTCAGTAACACTGACATACAGTAAGCTTTCCATGAAAGATCTTAGTCAGTAGAAATAAAATGTTCACTGTGTGCTCTCACTAAATTTTGCAGGGCCTATTAAGTGCTGCTTGTAGCCTTAGTTTTCTATCGTTGTATTTTTTTTCTGTTTTGGGTCTATAAAATCGTTTTAAATATCGTTGTTTTTCATCTGTTTGAGTCTAAATGGAACCCATATATATATGAAAATCACGCTGCTTTTAAGTAGTCTTAAAACTATCAATTGAGAACCATCAACTCTTTTGAAAAATGTTTACCCTGATAAAAAAAATCTAGTAATAAATAGGTTGTACATTTAGACCATATTTTGTGTAGGTCTCACAAATAACAAACACTGACATAATTATCCCTCCGAACTGCAGGTGATAATGAAAATCAAGTAAAGGAGGCAAGTCCGGACTGGCCCGACAGAACAACAATGGAAGCTAAGGAAAAGGAGCAAGCCAGCTTTCCAAGCAGTCTCTCTGTTAAGACGTACAAATCCAGAGATGAACCTCCACACTTTAGCCTGGAAGAGAGGTATTTTATCATTTCTTCTCGATGTCATGTCACGTGTAAAGCTTGTTATACCGCCCCTGTGGAAAATCAGAGACTACTACTCTTGGACCAAAAAACCCCCACCCCATTTAGAACCTGAAGCCTGGACATATAACTAATTAGATGAAGGAACAGCTGCCTTTGTCAGCCTGTTTGTTGGATTGCTTTGTCAGGATCATGGTTTGTTGTTGGCTACTGGTCAATTGCAAATAGTATCAATCAATCAATCAATTTTTATTTATATAGTACCGATTCACAACCAATGCTATTTCAAGATGCTTACCTATGAAGCAATGTGACCTTGTAGCAAAGGTGACATTGCTTTGTACAAACAAAGGTGAGAGAGGTAGCTTTATTGGCTGTATTGTTATTGCAGAATAAGTGGATGTCTTTCCCTTTTAGGCTTGTAGGTGAGCTATTATCTCTTAAATGGCCCTGCTCACCAGCATAGGTTCATAGATTAATATATTATAATTAATATAAAATTGATATTAATGTAGTTATTTAAACAATAAATAATCATTGGGTGAATATACCAAATGTAAGTTTTTGTTTATCACAGTTCAGGTGAGTTGATGTGCTGTAGCTTTACAAAATAGCATACATATTTTTTACACTTAAAGGGCTATTCTGTTTGCCGTCAGAAACCCCCGGACGCACCTCGCAGACCGGTGTTCTTCCGCTGCATGAGCACGGATCAAGTAGCAGTATTGGTCTATAGAGTGAATTAAACTCACTTTTCTGCCAATTTAAAAGATGGGACGTACCTGTCTTTATTCCGACTGTTCAAACAAGCAAACCTCCTGTGGGGGGAGGGAACTCAGGATGATGAGTTATGCAGACTGGAGCCGTATGTGAGCCGCTAGTATCCTCTGATTCAGAAAGGTCCTGGAGTATTGTTGTCACTAAGTCCCTCTCCCGACAGCAGAAGCTCTCTGGGTTCGTTGGCATGGGCTCACAGTTTACACACCGGCACCACCAGGTAACATGGGATCGCTCCTGCTCACTCATTAGCACAGAACTTTCTCCCCTCTCTTCTTCTGTACGTTGGGTCTGCATCTGGAGTTCTTCCTCTGTACACTCTGGTTCACAGATAAATCCTCTTGTGTCCACAGTAAATGGCATGTCACCGTTGCTGTCAGAATCGCTCATTTTTGCAGTTCGTAGTTTTTGTTCCAAAAAGTGTCGGCTAATAATGCTACGTGCTTGTTCATCCAAACAGCTGATCGGCGTGTATCCATGCCCATGCAGCGTAAGAACACCGGTCTGCGAGGTGCATCTGGAAATAGTGCCAAAACAAAAGGGGTTACTGACGGCAAACTGAATAGCTCCAATTTATTTACTGGTTCATGCATTTGCACCATGATGAGTGCCTGGACCATATTTTCTGAACTTTGGCGAAATTACACGAAATAGGCGGCCCCGTGCGCAGAGAATTGTAGCATAGCTTGCCGGCTGGTCCTCTGGGAATTTTCTCATTAAAGGGGAAGAGCTCACTGGCACGCATTGTGGCGAGCAGGAGCAGTAGTTTACTGTAACTCATACGACCCCACTTAAAAAAAAAACTGAAATATCACTTTAGATAAGTACAATACCATTTTTACCTGCTCTCACCTTTCATCATTTGTATTTGTATATTTTTTGAAGGACTCCTTCAGGTGCTGAGACAGCCAGGATGGATGATAAGAGTCAAATTTCTGGAAAAACAGATGACAAGTAAGTCTTTTTTCTCCAATCAAGAACAAGATATGGTGCAAAATCAACCTTTTTTTTTTAATGCATGCATGCATCTTCTCTTACTTTGTACATGAAAGAAGTAGAAGTTACAATCATTTTGGTGATAAGTGTTCTTTTTCGTACACAGGAATGTCCGACCAGGTTCAGCAAAATCCCCTGCTGGTGAGCCACAGGCACAAAACGTATGTTAATGCTATTTTATCTTCATTGCAACAGTTTCTGTTTGGAAAGTGGTCAAAATATCAAACATTTTTTATTCAACCATTTGGTGTACAGGTGGACGACCTTGCACTTCCAACCCTGATGGAAAACTGGACCACAGAAAATGTCAAAGACTGGTTGATCGGTCGACTTAGAGTACCACAGGGAATTGCGCAGAATCTTTTTGACCAAGCTTTCTCAGGAGCTTGTTTGGTCACCTTTGAGAAGCAGGACCTTTTAGAGCTAGGTGTTCCACCTGCTCCAGCTATACAAATCGTACGACAGGTTGAGAAGTTCAAACGTCAGTCAGAGACTTCTTCCGGGTTGAGAATACCGAAGAGTCATTACGAGCCAAGAGAGTGTGATGGATTGAAACGTTTAGAGATCCAGGAAGTGTCAGGCAACATTGATGAATCTATGGAAACTGAAACAGTGTCATCAGATTCAGGAATCCAAAGTATTAGCTCCACACTATTCATGCTGCAGGAGGCAAGAAACAAAATCAGATCTGTAATGGATCAGAAATCATCAAACAACTCTACCTCTAACTCTAACTCTAACTCTAACTCACAGTTAGATTCAGAAGTTACTGGCAGTTCAACTTTACCACCACTTAAGAAGCCTATATGTGAGATTAGGCCCTTTGACAAAGATAACTGGTCCATTTTTTACACCCAAAATGGCATTCTTCCCCCAGTGGCTGGTCCAAGTAATCTTCTTGACCCTGTCCATGAGTACCAGCTGCTGCCTGGTGCAAATGAAGCAAGCGAAAGAGAGACCCTTTTTGAGTTTACCAAGGAAGTATTCTGTTTTGCTGCAAGCTGCATGAATTCACGAACAAATGGCACTATTCATTTTGGAGTCAACAACCAGCCAGAACAGGGACATGGTCAGGTAGTCGGGCACAAGCTCACCTCTTTCAGTAAGTATGCTGATGCATTTAAATCACATCTGAGTGATTTCTTTGAAGAAAAACATGTAAATACTGCAAGAATGTGCATCAGGCCTCCTAAGTTTGTTAGAGTGTACTGTGAAGATGGGACTGCTTCAGACAAGTGGGTGATTGAGGTTGATGTAGTGCCAACATATTCACAGACTCTAGAGAAAACTTTCTACACTCTTCTGAGTATTGAATCAACAGAAAAAAAGCAACAAAGCAAAATCAAATGCCTCTTCGTCCGGGATGGCCCAAGATCAATTAATATTTTGGCAGATACTAATCCTCGAAAAGTCCAAGAGGAAATGAAAAGTGTGATGGAGAAAGTGAAGTGCTGGGCATCAGCACGAAAGGCAGCAGAGGAGAAGAATGAAAAACCTCCCTCTCAAGGCAACCAGGGCCAAAGGCTGAAACAGCTGATAACTCGTGGAAGAGAAGCATTTGAAAACTCCATTCAAGTGATTCTTGTTACTGACAGATGTCACCCGGACCAACTGGAGCACCTTGATTTTTTGAAAGAGATTAAGTTGTTTGCTGTACTTGAGTTTGACCCAGAGTCCGACGTAAATGGAACATGCAGTTTGTACAGAAGGGATCGCATAGGCAATCTGCACTACCCACGTATGTTCGACTCCCAAGACAGTATAACTGCAACCATTGAAAAGCTGAATTTGTTTCACCAAACAAGTTGGGTCTTCTGCAACGGACGAGTGAATGAAGAGAGTGAGACAGACAAGCCATTGTCACAAAGTGAATGGCTGAAAAGACGCTCTGGTGAGATCAACAGCTTGGTTTCATTTCTCTTCAAACCCGATTTGCTCTCAAAAGATAAACTCCTTGTGATAATCATTCTTCACTCAGCTGTAATGGACATCTCAAGCCCTATTTTGGAGGCTTTCTGTGCGATCTATCGAACACTGGAAGGAGTCGACAATATGTTGTGCATATGCAAAGACTCCACTGTGTTCAATCACTGGAGGCAGCTTATAGATTGCCGCTGTAAGGAGGACATCACCAGCAAATGCATCTATGAATTGAGTCTGAATGAAATATCTAGCACCATCAAAAAGCTGAAAGAACCCCAAACACAGTCTTCCAGGAGGTTCTTGCCATCCACAGGCTCAAGCTCAGTGCTGCTGACAAGAAAGGATGAAGAGCTGATGACTGTTTTGGACATCTTGTGTGAAAATGAGTGTGAGAACACAGAAATCGAAACACAGGATTCATTCAAGAAGTTCAAGATAAAATCAGAGGAAGACTTTTACAGAGGAGGACAAGTCACATGGTGGAACTTCTATCTTTCTGAAAAAGACAACCTGCCATTCATCAGTCGTGACACATACAGTGAGTTGTATGACCTTATCACTCCTGTAGAAGGCTACACAAATCCATGTTTTATCATCAATCTCTTCCATCATCCTGGATGTGGGGGAACAACTCTGGCGATGCATGTTCTTTGGAACCTGAGAAGGAAATTCAGGTGTGCCGTTGTTAAAAATAACTCTGCAACAAATCAACAAATTGCAGCTCAAGTCATAAACCTCCTGACGTATGGCAAACAGGAGCAGTCAGGCTATAAGCCTGTACTTCTCTTGGTGGACAACTGGGATGATGTTGAGGATCTGAAGCAGTGCATCATGAATGTCGCCAGTGTTAAGAAGCCACATAACCAGCTCCTGGTGATCATACTGAACTGTGAGAGGACCAGGTTCCCCGACGAGAGCTCCAGAGATAGCCGCACTGCGAATGTGTTCATCACCAATAAGTTGTCAACCAAAGAGAAGGTTTTGTTTTCGGAGAAATTCGAACAACTCAAGGACAATCATGAAAAGCCAGAAACGTTCTATGCCTTCATGATCATGACAAACAACTTCAGTGAGGATTACATCACAAATGTGGTGAGCAACATTGTGGCAGATCTTGATGTCACCACCCAAGAGGGAAGGCTTTTCTCCTTCTTGGCTTTGCTGAACACCTACGTCAACGGATCCTGCATGTCGCTGTCTTTATGTGAGGAGTTGGTGGGGATAAGAAATGCTTTCTGGAAGCAAGAAAGTCTTGATGATAAAATGAATCCCTATTCAACACTGATGATCACTTTCACTGTTGAGGAGCATGGCAGCTATCAAGCGGTACGGCTCTTGCACCCAATGATTGCAAATAAATGCCTTGAAGTCCTTACCCAAAGACACAATCTTTCTCGGGCTGAGATCATTGTTGACCTTTTGCACTGTGACAAGCTCTACAAATCATGCATGGGAAAGGATTTCCTGGTCCAAACTATCCAAAGCATGCTTGTCACACGTCGCAGAAAAGAGCAAGGGGATGACAAGGACACATTTTTCTCTCCGGTGGTTGAGGAAATACATGAGACAGAAGGATCTGACAAAATCAAAGATGTCTTGGAAAAAGCAACACTCAGGTTTGACAAAAGTGCAACACTGCCACAAGCACTGGCAAGATATTTCTGCTTGAGAGAGAAAGACTTCAAATCAGCCCTCAAATGGGCTTTGGATGCACGGAGTAAAAAGTCAAACTCCTACATTGCAGATACTGTCGGGCAAGTTTATAAAGGCCACCTCAAAAAGGAAATTGAAGATTCTGAGGATCTCACTCCAGATACACTTGACACAATTCTGAAACTAGCACACTCTGCTGTTGGTGCATTCAAGGATTCACAGGAGTTAGCCAAGAATGATGTTTTGGACACCCATGATGTGCGCCACAAAAAAAGGCACACGTCCTTTAATACATCAGGCTATACTGGGGAGATAGATGTTACGATGACCGTTCTTGACATCATTACAGAACCTCCTGTTTTTGACTCAAGTGACAGTCACAAGCGGGATAAAATGCTACAGTTCCTCAAAGGTCAACACCCAGTGAGCAGTCTAAATGACTCAAGCAACCCAACCATTTGCCAGTTTGTTGCTGTCCTGAGAGTCCATGAGAGATTTCTTGTCTCTTTGATGCCAAGGCTAAAGGAAATCTTCAATTACTTTGAAAGCTACTTCACATACCTAAAACCTAGGTCACTTGAAAAGGAAACGGCTGATGATAGAAACAAACGAAAGGTTTCTGAGCACTTCAAAAAATACTTGCAAATATTTAGCATATCAGCAAATGAGAAAGCATCTGAAAAGGCCAGCAAACCCAATCTCAGTCTGCGGCAAGAGATAGTGGACCAGAGGTACTATCTGGAAACAAAAAGAGCAGATTCATTTGCTGGACTGCTGCAGCACTTGAATGACAAAAGTCCAACAGAGATGGAGCACATCCTCAAAAAATGGCAATTTGTCATTGAGAAATCCCCCACAAGGAGTGTATCAGATACAGTCAACTTTATCCTGGCAAACATTGTTCTTCACAGCCTCAAGCCCTCCTCCACATCGCTGAAAAAATATGAGGAGTTGGTTCTTCTCCTCAACGAAGCACTGCAAAAAGAGGGCACTCATTCAAAGCTGACAGAGATGTACTACCTCTCTATGTTGTTGATGTGGCCGTCAAAGGACCAGAGGCTTGAGAGTTTAGCAACGCACAGAAATATCAGTATGTACATCACATCAGCCAAGAAATCTTTTAAGCGCCGCTTCTCTTACATGTTTCCAGCAAGGAGTGCTATTGCTCATTTCTTCCTTGGGAAATCTGACGGACTCAAGCGAATTGTCTCCAAGGTGAAGCTTGATCACATTTTGATGAGTGTTTCGAGGCAGCAAGCCTCCTGCAGTGGCCAGAGTAGTCAACAACATAAACCTCACTTTCTGTGGCAGAGCGGAGCTGCATGGAATGAACCAGAGATCCAGAAGAAGTTGTTAAGAGTTCAGGGACATTCAGAACAGGGGGAAATTTTTGTCAACTACGGTGGCAACCTTAGAATGCAGGTGCGTCCAGTTTACCTGGGTGATATTCGAAGCGGATACAGTCGGGAGCAAGTATCCTTCTACCTTGGTTTTACCATGGAAGGCCCTGTAGCCTATAATGTCAAGTATGAAAATGAGCAATGAGGACAAGTAACTGGCACTTGTTTTAATGCACATACGAACACAAAAACGGTGCATAGCATAAAAAAGCCACATTGAGACTATCAAGGACATGGTACAGCTGTTTGATGACAAAAGTTGAAACACCGGTACTTGCAGATTCTACATGAGTGTCTTTTAGCCCAAAGCTCAGTGGCTTTGGGTGATTGTCAGTGGCATACTGGCCAAAATGTAAACTGTTCAAAAGCTCAGAGACTGACAGGAACGCACACTGTGGGTGAATATCTTTCAGCCAGGCTTTAGACTCTTAGTCTAAAATTGGTTGTAAAGAGTCCATCATTGAAGAGTCATTACTAAACCAAGCAGTCTTAGTTGTATGTCATCAACTGAATCCTCTATAGCATACGTGCCAACACTCCCAGGTTTTTCTTTTTCCTGTATGTCAATGTCCCCCAACCGCTTTGTTGTTTCCAGGAAAACTCTCCCTTCAACCAACCCCCCAAGACTATCACCACCTCCCATATTTAGAAACCCAAATGTATGTTATTGTTTGTTGTTTTTTTTTTTTTTGTTTGTTTACTGTTGCTTATGTATTATGTAATGAAGCACTTGCTGGCCTCTGAAGAAAACCAAGTTCAGACTCCAGCTTGGTGCATCACCGTGTACAGACACAGCATACTGTCAGCTGATTTTTAACAATGTAATAACAAAATGTTTTGAATCCACTTTTTATACAACACGTTTGTTTTGAATGAACATCTGGAAAATGTTAATAGATGCACAATACAATGCTGTGGCTTCCCCTCTGGTGTCAGTTCTGGACTGTTTGATGTCATTGACTTGTGTATCTGTTGAAGTCAGGTGATGAAATGTGAAGAGGTGGGATTTAGATGGAGAAGGAGGTCAATCAAATGCAGCACATTTATCCAGGTGTTTTTTTCTTGTGATTGATGATTGATGTATTGACCTGACCTGTCATGCATTTGTGCTTGAAATCAAAAAAATAGTTCTGGTGTCTGGAAAAAAACACACCAAATACTGCTGAACAAGAAACCTGTGAAGTGTTTTATAGTTGTTGGAACCCCAAAACTTATCAAATGTGAAATATTCCTCAGCAGGTTTATTTTGAAAGTTTAAAAAGATGTTGCATATTTGTCATTGTTAACTTTTTAATGTTTTTTTTTCATTACATGTTGAATGATTTTAGAACTTACGTGCTGTGGTATTGAAGTCAGTTAAAAACATAAATGTGATTGTTTTGTCATGATGATGCATGATTAAAAAAAGAAAATATTAAAAAAAAAACTCAAAACTTGTCTGTGTTAAAATCGAAAAAGTGCACAAACTGAATGTTGGCTTGAGAATGTCAGCACCTTTAATGTGGTGGGATATTACCTGTGTAGGCTGAAGGCAGCTAAGAGTAGCAATGGTAGTAGATTCACAGAACAGTCAGCAGCTCCCCCTGCTGAACAAACACCTGCGCAGTCCTGGAATCCCCCACCTATCAGCTGTGCGCAACATGTTCCTCTGGTGATGATGGCATACTTCAGACAATCTAGTTTATTCAGCAGTTAGTGATTGAGTGAGTGATGAATTAGCACCCGACTGCCCCTCCAAATATGTCAGCGAAATTATTTGTGAAATTTCTTCGTCAAGTAAATCCCACTGAGGAGCACAAGCAGATAAAATCTCAGGCCCCTAGGATTGCAACTCTGGCTGTAAGGGCAAAGACTCCTGGATGCCAAACCAGAGTAACAACATCACAACATCAGAGTTTTACACTTTCAGTTGCCGATTGCAAAGGGAGCTAAACTCACAAGTGGGTGTTGCAAGCTGGTTTTCAGCTTAGTCATGCACAGTTGTTTTTTTGTTGTGGTTATCCTGCTCACTATCACTTCATTTTAGCTGCTACAACCATGAGATGAGTTGCTATTAATATGTGAGTGATGAGTCCTGTGATAGATGTAGATTTCCTGGTGAAATATGACATTAATAGAGAAGTTGAATCAAGTAAAAATGGAATGTGAAAAACTATTAACTTTTAAACTATCAATTAAAAAAAAAAGTATAATGGTGGTGTTATGGATAGATCAAATATGTCCCAGATTAAATCAAATAAGAGTTGTTTTTTAATTTGTTAGGTAAGACAGTTTATTCACTCATCAGCAGTGAGTTGGAGCACCTGTGATGTTCTCAATCAGCTGAGGGAGGCCACATAAGGAGGTTGAGGTCTCCTTCTTCAGTTGTTTTTTGCTCACTGGAAGGTCAACACCATCAGCTGGCTTTCCTTCTTCACACTATGAAAGTCTGAGCTTGAGTTCTATTACATGACATTTCTTTCTGTTTATCCATTATTCTATTCATCCCTCATCACTGACTCCAATTTCTCTTTTATTTTTGGTCCTTTTTTTAAGTCTATCATTTTGATAGAGTTACTTGGTGTCTGTGTTGCATCAAACCTCCTCCGACACCTTTCAGAAAACACAAGGACTTATCTTTCTTTGACTTTCTATTTAAAGCTGCTGTGAGGAACTTTTGTTTTGTATCATTTCTGGCGCCCCCTTGTGGACAAAGTGATACCTCTTATTTCTTGTCCTTTACATGCAAAAGTAGTGTTTTCAACAAAAGCCTCATCCTGTTGTCTTCAACAGTCAACTTTATCAGGGAATGAGATTATTTACCATGAAAACAGTCAAATAAAGGGTGTTTCTGAAGCAAGATGTCCATCATCTGGTCTGGCACCTACCCCCCCAGGGCAGTTTCAGGCATTAACAATGACAACAGAGAAGGTGTCAGTGTTGCTGCTGATGGTCTTGTTTGTTATTAAAGGTCATAAAGAGGCATCAGTATCATTTTCAGTCTGTTTCTCAGCCAGTTCAAAACTCCTCACAGGGCCTTTAAGTGCAGTGATTTTGTTAGTTTCCCAAACCACGACCCCTGTCCTTCAGATTGTCATATAGGGGAAACAACAGTGGCCTCAGAAATGTTTATAAAAACGTTAAGTGGTGGAGTCTGTGTCTGCTGCTCTTTCCAAATGACAAAGAGTTGTTTCCTCAGGAGGCTTTAGCAGATAGTAACTTACAATAATGGCAGATACAAGATGTGTAAAATCAAATCAACTGAACGATGAATTCTCTGGCATAAATCACTTTTAATCATCATACTTTACATATTTAAAAATGATCAGATAGTATCAATCTTTTTTTTTTGTAAAGCACCAAATCACAGCATTTCTCCGCATTTTTTCAAAAATATCAACACGAAAAAACAGATAATATGACAGATAGAAGACGTTTATAATCTGTATCGATCACTTAGTAATTATTCAGCTATACAATATAATATGACTCATTATCATTGGTCCTTCATAATTTGTATTTCAAATCAAACTTTTGAAAAAATCAAATGATAGGCTCTTTTGAAAACTGCATTTCAACTTTTATATAAGATATAATATTGCAGTTTTAGGGCTGCATAAAATGACAGATACAAATAAATATATATAAAAATTCACTTCTTACATATCAGCACTGACTATCTGTGTATACTCATCCACATGTAGGCATAGTCACTGCACACTGTCTGGTCTGTTTTTTGGGTTGTCGGTATTTGAATAGATCTCGTTCTCTGTTGTTGTTTTTTTCTTGTTGTTTCCAAAGTACTCCTTGTCTAGATTTTTGGTTAGACACTATCATATGTCTTCATCTTAAAGCAAGATCTCACTCTGATATTACACGACAGTGACAACAGCATTATGTTAATTCATAACAGTGATATAAGTTACTCTGGAGAGAAGAGATGATAACCTAGAAACTGAAAAGAGAGGGAATACATTTCTGCAGTCATAAAAACTATGTCAGCTTTGAGTTTCAAATATACACACGTTTCACATGGTAAACAGCGTGTTCACCACAGCAGTAACATATTAATGCATAAACAGGGAAAAATACAAAGGATGCGCTAAGTTGATTTACTGATAATTGGCTACTGAGGGCCACCAATATTTCTATTTTACATTTCCAACTTGGAATGTGTAATTTCTGGACACCTGAGGGCGACATCCGTGGACATTTATTGAGCAGAGTTGCATCTATGTAAAGATGTTTGATACACCCATATCTCCTAGTCAAACTCATGTCACTGACGTTGTTGATCAGAATGTGAATATGTGATGAGATCACATCAAACTGCACAGGTAGGGATACATCTGCAAAATAGAATGATGATTCAGGATACTGCTCAAGTTGCGGTAAGCTTAGGAAATCCTTGCTCTTCTACATGGGATACAGGTGAGTCATCTAGTGCTGTAAATGCACTTATTTCGTCATTCATTGCTCTAGCTTTGGGCTGCCTCTGTTAAACTTTCTGCAGCTCTCAGATGTCTGGATCAACACCACAGTACTTGCATTTTTTTTCCGCTGCTAATGCTAGCTGTGACTACTGCTGCTTTGTATTTCTTCAACACATCTTTGTCGTGATTCATTGTGTTAAAACTTGAGGACTTTTTCCTCACCCTCTGGCTAATTGCATGATATGTTTTGCAAGTTGCAATTGTGTTAACTTCCTCTGAAACAATGAAAAACATCCTCACTGGTTGTGCCATTTTAATCTCCTGTCAGCTTGTTGTGGCTGCACTAGCCCCTCTGTGAGTAATGCTGGGTCTCATACTACCACATACTGTTGAAATATGTTGGCTTGTTAATTAATGAACAAAAGCCACTTTTATCATATTAATTTATTATTATGGTAATTTTATATTTATGGTATTTTTTTCCTGTGTCTCAGTACTTCTTATTTTCAGCATTAAACTTGAGCATTAAACCAGACTTGACAGTGCTGGTTTCAGTCTAAAATATTAGACACATCAGTGACACTAGCTTCAAATAACCTGTTAGCAATGTCCTGTTCATTTTCAACTCAATGCAGAGAAAGAATAAAGGGCAACGAAATCTGTTCAGGGAGTGGTTAAGTGTCAAGGTTCGTTCAATCTCAGTCTTCTAACACATAAACATTCCTCTGATCAAAAAACGTCCTTACCACATTTTTGATTGATTTTATTCTTGAACAGGACAAATGATTAGTGGTCCCTCGTTCCTTCCTGATTTATTCGTACAGGGACTGAAGAAAGGATGGATGGTGTCAGAAAACGTATCTGTGAAGGTATACATGAGCACTTTGGCCTCCACATTGTAGAAGGACACCAGCCCTTTCTCATAGTCCACGTAGATTCCAATACGGGAGGGTCTCGGACTGATGGTCAGGTTGGTCGAAGGTTCTGTTCTGAAGGCGTACTCGGTCCGATCACGCAGGCTGAGGAACCAGTAGCCATGGGCGGGGCTAACAGTGATTTTACCCTTCCGATTGACAGACCAGCTTGCAACCCCGAGGTCCCAGTCAGACTTTCCTCCAACCTCCACCTACAAGAGAGCAGTGTGGTACAGTTTACTGCAAATAATGCAGATCAAAACCATCACACTCAAATACACAGAGGTAGAGGCAGTATCTAACCCTTTTATTCAAGGTAAACTATCACTTCAATCCTGCTAAATGACTTCGGTTGAAAACAACTTGTGAATATTCCACTGTCCATTGGAAAATTGCTTTGATTCTTCCCCTCACTCTTCATTAACCGTGTCTGGATTAAATTCCCTGCTGCTTCCAGCCTCTTCAGGCTGACCAGTGCCCAGTTATTTATAATGCTATTTGTATCTAAATGATGGATGGATGGAAGAATTGATTGAATGGATGTTGCTTTGATGTTTAATTAGTGTGTTTGTGTGCCCACTAGTAGATAGATAATGTATTTAAAGAATACTGTTGACATGTACAAACCCTCACAACATGTCCACCTACCTCCCAGTAATGGCGTCCAGAGCTGAAGCCCTGGCGTGCGAGCACACACACCACCCGGTCAAAGCGCTCCGGGTTGTCTTGTACCGGCTGATGGCGTTCACCACAGTGCACCTGCCTCCCATCTACGGAGATGATGAGACGTGGGTGGGATGTGTGGGGGTCTAGGGTGATTTCATCTGAGTGAGATGGGGGGGGGATGGTTGGTGAATATTAAAAAAATTAACTCACAGATGAAAAACGAGATATCGTGAAATTCAATCAAACACCATACCCATACCTGCATACTCTTGGACCCTTCTTGTCTCTGTGTAAAGGAAGAGTATATATTTACATTTTCAATTACTGATCCATTACAGGTTCATTGAACTCGGCATGATCAGGAAACTGGATTTAGACAAAATTTTGTTCTGGTTGCATTTAAAAACCTTACTTGGGTTGGGTCTGGCTACAGTTTGTTCTGACAGGGATCTCTGACCTGTTGGTTACAATAAATAATCATTTACCATCAGCGTTTGGATCTCATAAACAACAGCATTTGTCAGTATTCATTTGATAGTCAATGCTCTGAATAACAGACATCATCAAGCTATTCAAATTAAATCAAATACGTTTTCATCTTTTAACAAAATAAAGGAAAAAACATCTTGCACACTGCAGGACTCCTATATGTTGGACAGTTCGCTATTGTGTGGCATATTGGACTTCTGGAGTGTATTTATTTCTAGTGTACACTGCTGTTTTGTGCACATTGGCTTCATTTAATCTTGGCAGGTTGCCACTTGGTAAGAATGCAGACTCACAGACTTCTGGCAGCTTCCTCATCTCTTCCTGAACGTGCTCCATCATGTGCGTGACAGTCCTGAGAATCACTCCCGAGGTCAGCTCAGACACCACAGAGACACTCGACCAGTCCTTGGATGGTGGAGGGGTGGAGAGGGCAGGGAACGTCTGCAGAGCCAGATAATGTTGAAAAACAGAAATGGTTGGAGCTAACCAGGATCTTCTGTGGCTAACACACTTACTATTGAGAATTACCTCATACAACCCAACTTAAAAAAAAAAAACTACCCCTTTAACATCCATTCATCCATACCTTGAGGAAGTGTACATAGTCTTCTGACAGAACCAGCTGGTTTAGTGCTGCACTCCTCTTTTTCAGTTCAGATATCTCCTCCTCCAGCTCTCTCAGCAGGCTCTGGGTTCTGCGCTCAGTCGCCAGTCGACTCTTCTCTATCGCCTTGAGGGAACAGGAAAGACACAGCTTAGTTAATGTTTTGAAAGAAAAATACTATGTTTTGTTTTAAAAAAAGGGAGGGCTGTCTTATTGTTAAGAAAAGAGATCCACTGCTATTTACCTCTAAGACCTCAGCTTGGCAGCGCTCCACACTGGAGATCAGCTTGGAAAATGCAGAAACAACTCCATCTGTCTCTCTTTCAGCAGCAGCCTGAATAAAGACAACCATGGTGTGATGATGGAAGGTGTTTGTAAGATGTTTGTGAAAGTTCTCAGTCATCCAGGTCATGGTAATTTAAAGCTTGATCCGAAAAGGTAACTACTTGGTAGAAATTCCATTTGCAAGCATGACATTTGGTAGAAATTGCCATTTGCAAGGTTTCCACCAATTTATGCAAGCCCAGCAGCCTGCTGAGAGGATTAAAGATATATTTTCTGGATGTTTTTTACCAACAGTTGAGATGGAGCAGACAACAGTTGAAAGTGGCTTTACCCTTTACTTCATTCTGCAGTTAGGCAGACTTAATCATGCTAACCAATTAACTTGGATCATAGTTGTTCTTGAATACGTTTATGGTGTGTTATACACTTGATTTCATTGGTCCAAACCCAATACTGACAACCATGGATTATTTTTTTTATTTTTTATTTTTTTTATTATTATTTTGGTACCATTGAGATCAAATATCTCTTTTCCAAGGGAGACCTGGCCAAGGCAGTCAGCAGCAAAAAAACACAAAGTTACAGACATAGACTCACAAAGAACCGAAGTACACTTTACAAGCACGTTTGTTGCAGAAGGAGCCATTACCCAGGGGGCAGTTGTAACAAGATACACTAAAAGCAACAACATTCTAAAGATTCAGCTTCAAGATCTTTCATTTTAGATTTAAAAACATTCAGTGACACCAGCTCCTTGAGTTTCAAGCCATTTTGCAATATATTCCAGACTGAGGGTGCAGAATACCTAAAAGCTCTTTTCCCAAATTCTGTTCAAGCTTTTGGGACAGAAAGGATTAAAAAGTCCTGGGAACGTAGTGAGTACTGTCTAGCACTTTTCTGAGTGATAAAGACACAGAGGTAATGTGACAGCAGACCAAGAATAGCCTTATAAATGAAAATGTACCAGTGTACCAACCTACGGGTCGCCAGAGACGGCCAACCAACCCGCGAGTACAACTCACAACAGTGAGTCAGAGCTTTACAATTGGTAATGAACCTCAAGGAAGCATGGTAGGCTGCATCAGTCTTGTGAAGTGGTGTGCATGTACAGAAGATCACCATAGTCAAGAACCGGTATAAAAGTTGCAGAAACAAGACACTCTTTTATTTTAAAAGATTAAAAGAACAGGATTTGTTTCGAAAGGATTCTTAACAGAAAAAAAACAAAGCCAGGGACATCCTGAGCACATACATACATCAAATGACTCAAATATGTTGACGCTCTTGAATTGGAACTAAACCTGAAAAATTATCAAGTTTGATAAAGAAAACTCACCCATATCTCTCGTAGTGAGTTCTGTATTTCCTCCACTTTCCTCTCCTTCTCACTTATGAGATCCTTCAGCTCCACCTCTGATATACCTAACTGGGACTGGAGAAGAAAGAAAGAAGTTCACCAAGAGCTACCTACAACCTAGATATCAATCATACAAACTTTAACTGTAGACCTGCAGGGCTTGACACAAGGGTGTTAAGTATTGGGTATTGGTTGAGGGCATGGTGAAGGTCGATGTAATCTAATTGATTCGGGGGACTTTTAAAAATACTTAAAAAGACAGAGTCATGTCAACACTTTTGATTCAACGCAGTATTGGTTGAAGGTTTTTTGCTCAGCTTGGTATTGGAAGAGAAAGGGTCTGAGGAGGATCTGGCAAAGGAAGTTGGATGTTGAGTTCAAACAAGCGATCTGGGATAATACTGTCAAAAATACAGGTCAACCAGTTTGCTGTGAGTTTGTTTTCTGATTTTTTCTGTGTTTTTTTTCTGTATTGTGTACTTTACTTGTAGACCACCAAAAAAAGGTTGAATTACTGTTTTTCTGTTCTGTACTGTAACAAGGTGTTTAGTTCTATCCCAGGTTTTTAAACCTGGGATAGTACCTCAGTGTACTAACCTGTCTTCTTGTAATTCAGCTGCAGGGTAAACACCACTGAATAAGCACACACACTCACACACTGATACCTTCTTGATGTGCCACTCTCTCTTGGCTGGGGTGACATTGTGTCCACGGTGGTCTTGTGTCTCCACACACAAGCTGCAGATGCAAGTGTTATCGGTGCGACAGAAGAACTCCAGCGCCCTCAGGTGGACAGGACACAGAGGCACGTTACGGGCCAGGTCACCGGGACCGCCCAGAGAGAACCTGTTACAGCATTAAAAGCAAGTTGAGACATTGTTTTTGAAGTTGATTAATGATTACTACAATAAAAAAACATTTCTGAGTTATTTTTAGACTTTGAGCTGATTGATTGATTTATCTGGAAACAATTTCTGAATCAACAATTTCTACATCCAAAACTCATAAAGTCATTAAGGATTTATTTTAATTTGGGCTAGAATATATATGTTGTTGCATAATTAGGGTTACTTGTCCTTGCTCTGTCTTTGTATGTAATTGTTCCAAACAAAAAATTTGCTTTAAAATTGGTATGCTCAGGGGTGTTGTTTGGTACCTGCGTGGAGGTGAGTAAGGTGGAGGCGGGTCAAGGTGCTCTGAGTTCTGGGTCTTGAGAGGTGGGCGAGCGTTGGCTGGACTGGATCTTTGAGGGTTATTGGGATGGGGGAAGGCAGTTTCAGGCACTCCAGCTGGTGACATCTGCTGGAAACGAGTCATCATCTCATCAAAGACACTCTCAGGCATCTCCCCTTGCCTCTGCGGTGGAGACAGGAGTGGTTGTTGCTCTTGCTGAAGAAACAAGTTTGGATCAACGACTCCTCTTCCTCCATCTGTTCCATCCATCAAAACGCCAGCGTCGGCTAACCACTTGAACTGTTCAGTGATTTCCTTCAGGGTTCGGTTGATGTGGAGCTCCGGCCTCTTACGGAAGGACTCCTTACAGAGAGGACACTGGTAGATCTTTGTTCCCCCACCTCCTCCACCTCCTCTTCTTTCCCCATCCCAGTAGGAAGAGATGCAGGCCTGGCAGAAGCTGTGGCCACATGGTGTAGAGATCGGGTTGTTGAACACATCCAGGCAGATTGAGCAGGTGAACTGGTCTTCAGACAGATAGGCAGCAGGTAACGCCATTCAGCTGTACAAGAGACAGTGTTGCATTTAGAAAAAAATACACTATTGGGTATACATCCATTTTATTGTTTGCTCAGTTGCATGTTTTATGTGAAAGGGTCATACACCATATTTAAATTACTGCTGTTTTCCTCTGGCCTTATGGTATGGGCCCAATAAAAGAGCCCACACCACAAGGTGCTATCTGTCATCTGTGCTTGTCTGCCGTGTCGTGGAGCATCATAGCATCATGGCAGTCAGCATTAAAATATTTTCATCTTTTCACACACATACTCATACATCCATGATTGTGCAAGGCCTATCATTATTTAATACACCTCAGAGCAGCTCAGTTCAGCGTCTTACCCAAAGACACTCCAGCATGTTGGAAAAGATGTGAGGGCAGAAGGTGGGGATTGAACCTTACAACTGAGCCATAGATGCACCATTATTATTCGGTAAAAATGTCTTTTAGTTGGATGCTGATTAATTGAGAACATACCGGTCCTAACTTTTACTTTTGAAAGAAAAAAAGTAAGATAACAGGATTTGAGGTTTCCTGTCAGAGACAAAGACTGTGATTCTGGTTAATCGCCAAACCGCTGACATTAAACAGACTTTTTCCAGGAAGAGGCCACTGAAACAACTCAAACTGGTTCTGTTTGGTTATGTAAAATACTGCTGGGACACTTCAGTGTTCAAAAATACTGTTACAGTGATAAATCAACACTTACAATCTCTGTGTTTTTATCAGATGTGCTGTGGCAGCAGAGGATTACACAATCAGTCACTGACAGGATAAGACGAATGGATTCCAGCACTACCTTATCACCATCTTGATGCTTTGTCACTCAGTAATGAAAGAATGCATCATGTGCAGGGTCAAATACTTGGTGAAACTGTACCTACTGCCTTTTTTATGTTTTCAAAAACAGTAAATCACTGAGCAGTACTCTATCATATCCTTTATCTTTACACAAACCACTGCCTTACAGCCACCCTGTTCTCATGTTGAGAGATAGTCAAAGAAAGTAAGTTCAACCAAATTGATATTCTCTCTCTACTCTGGTCGTAATTTATCTGAAAATCATCTTGGTTGTTTAGTTGAAACATGATGCATGAATATCAAAACAGATATTATGTAGCTTTGATTTTATGTCATTCATAACTTAAGCTACAGTACAACCTCAACTACAAATTAGTTGGGACGTTGTGTAAAATGTTGATAGAAACAGAATTCGCTGGTTTGATTTAAATGGTGCAAAGACAACATAAAGTTGAAAGTGAAAATTGTTCATGACTTATGAAAAATACATGCTCATTTTAAATTTGATGCCAGCAACACATTTCAAAAAGGTTGGGACTAGGGATGTCAACAATTAATCGAGTAATGATTAATTGATTGTTAAGAACTTACTCAAATACATTTTCTTGTTTCAATTTTCTATCACGTGGAACAAGCATCATGTGGTCTCATATTCCATTCATCTATCAGGGAGGTGTTTTAAGTTTAAAGCATGTTTTGATGTGAATCAGCTGAATGGTAGATCTCCACGAGCGCTTTTTTTTCTCCGTCGCCAGACTGATGATGACCCGGTTGCGCTCCCGGCTGACAGCTGACCACGTACACATGCTTATTATGCTCTATAAGAACGAGTAGACAGAAAACTGGACACTGTGAGTCTAAAATATGTTTCTGTTATGTTCTCTTGTTGAAGTCTGAGCCTTCACTTTTATGACTGTATGTCTGCGGAGATTATGAGCCTGCTCCACACGTTGATATTCAGCGTGTTTAACATTTTGAACACCTCGATACGATCTGTAGCTATTCAATACTGTAAATTATAAAGATTTTGTCGTGAAGGAAACTTTGATTTAGGGGAAAAACATATTTGGCATTGTTTTTTACGACGGCGTATTAGGGCCACTTAAAGAAATAAAAACATAGATACAAATTTGAGAAAGAAAACTCGAAATTTTCAAGTTTGTAAAGTAGTTAATTTACAACTTTACAAACTTGTGAATTAACAAATTTATAAACTCGGATATTTACTAGACTACAAAGTCGCAATTTTAACAGTGTGACAAGTGGTATATTTACGAGTTTAATAACACGTAAAATGACAAAAATAAAATAGAAATAATTCAAAGTTATATTAATGTGATGATTCTAGGCTAGAATCAGTAGTATCTCCTTATTGCTGAGTCCAAGTAGGAAGTACAATTTGATGAGGCTGTCAAGTGGGTCCACAATGCAGTGAAAAGGACAAAGGGCTGCTTCAGTTTGATTTCTCACAGATTTACGTCTTTAAAAACTCAAATTTTTTAAGTATTTTCTTGAAAATCTAAGACTTTATAAACTCTGTGTGATGCTAAAAAGACACCTGGAGGAACATCTCTCAAGTAATGTTCTATGATGATCTCTAATGATGTTAACTTGCCACATGTTTCATGACTTGGTAAAAAAAAAAAAGCGCACCCAAGAAATGCTGAGTCTCTAAGAAGTAAGGATGGGAAGAGCTTCACCACTCTGTTAGAGACTATGAGAAAATAGTTGTTGTAAGTTGTTGAGTAATGTTCTTCAGTGTTAAGTTTCAAATCATTTGGGGATTTCAATAGCTAAAATATTAAAAAATGTTGAGAGTCTCAAGAAATTTCTGGAGTGGACTAAAAGGACAAGGTCAATGGCCTAGTGATCATCGGGCATTCATGTGTCACTGCATTAAAAACAGACATGACTCTGTTGTGGAAATCACTGCTTGGGCTCAAATCACTTCCAAAAGCATTGTCTTTGATCTTTAAGATGGACTGAGGTGAAAATTTGACAACCTTTTTGGAAAACATGGATGCCACATCCTTAGCTCTAAAGAAGAGAGGGATCACCAAGCTTGTTTTCAGCTCACAGTTCTAAAGTCAGCATCCCTCATGGTATGAGGATGCATAAGTTCCACGGGCATGAGCTTACACATCTGGGAAGGCTCCATTAACGCTGAACAATACAGGTTTTGGAGCAACACATGCGGCCATGCAGACACTGCCTTTTTCATTGCATATTTCAGCAAGACTATGCCACTTAACATTCTACACATATAACAACAGCATGGCTCCATAGTAGAAGAGTCCAGGTGCTGGACTGGCCTATCTGCAGCCCCAACATGACATCTATTAAACACCTTTTGTGCATCAGGACACAAAGAGTAAGACAAAGGAGACTGTGAACTGTTGAGCAGCTGAAATCCGATGTCAGGCAAGCAGGGGACAACACTTCTCTTTCCAAACTCAAGAAACTGGCCTTCTTGATTATTTATGAAAGATTCAAGAAGTTTAACAAGACAAGGCAATTTGGAAAATGAATGAAGCCAAATCTTGAATCATTTAAATCCAGTCCTCACATAAAACTAACCCCTCTTCTAATCTCTTTACTCAATAGTCTGATTCCATAATAGGGATAAGAAATGACCCCAACAACACGCCGTCAAAACATTGTACTCCTGTCATTCTGCCTTGAATGAAAGACTCCCTTAGACACGCCCCCACACTCCAACAATACAAGTGTGTAATGTTGTAAGATCAGGAAATTCAGGCTTGGCTGGAACATTTAGACTATGTTCACACTGCAGGCAACAGTGACCCAAATCTGACTTCCCTGATATCTGACTGCGATCTGATTGTGGTTTTTTTTTTTTACGACAGTTGGAACAGCACAGGTCATATGAAAACTGATCTTTCAAATCAGATTTGGGCCACCTTCGTACGTGGTCTTAAATCAGATACTGGTCAGAGTTTTCAGGTCGGCATGCATGCAGCTTTGACGTCACTCTTGAGTAACAATTGCTTACGTCAGTGGCTGCCATGTTTAACTTCTATGAAAACAGTACTGTGTGTGACTATGTCCAGTTCAGGTGGGAATCTGATGCAGGTCACACTCAAAAAAGTGTTGTGAACAGTCAACCAAATCTAGGCAATTAATGCGTTGAGCATTGAGGCTTGCAATGACAGCGTAGTCTATCTCTCGTCCACATTGCCCCTTCTTTTTGTTGTGCACTCATATACCTTCACAGACAGAGGGTAATGTTTTGTCATCTTCTCCATTTTTAAAGTACATACTTTAATATTAAAGAACAAGACAGAAGAGCTTCATGAAACATCATTGTGAGTATTTAGACCATTTAAAAAAACCCACCTATATTTAACACTGAAATTATCAGCTCACACCTAAGATCCTTTTTGATTGTGTTGCTTTCTTCAGTTAGATAAGGGGTTTCCATTTTTCTTTTCACAAATCCTCTCCTTCTGTTCACATTTTATGCCACTTCTCTGGGAACAGGGTTGTTGTACTAGAGCAGATATTGAAAAAAAAAGTTGAAGAAATGCACATGGCGCTTACATCAACGTGACTGAGAAGCTGGCACTGCAGCAGGCTCAAGAGGCAGAAACTAGACTCCTACAAGGTAATCCTAAAGGTCCTCTGGATGGAATCCCATTTGCAGGGAAGGACAACTTCTGCACAGAAAACATTAAACATTATATTATATTATAATTGACTGTAAAACTGAATTGCACTTCGGGGACTAATAAAGTATTCTGAATCTGAAGAAATTCAGATTTTGCCAGCTTTTGAATCTATCTTCTTCTCTTGGATCTTCTCATTAGTCTAAGTGATACACATTAAGAAATTTTGACCCAGATACATATAAAAATAGGGCACAGGTTTAAATTGTTGCGGTGTTTGTTTTAGTGAGAGTTTATGCATCATCAGTTGTTTATTTAACTGCTGAGTCACAGCAAGAAGTGTAATTGCTCAATTACTTTTACTATGTTTATTTGTCTGTATCCTTGTTGGAAGTTTGCTGCAGACACACACACACACACACACACACACACACACACACACACACACACACACACACACACACACACACACACACATACACACACACACACACTTCTAAGAAAAACGTATATTTATAACATATCATAAAACGTATTTGAAGAACATGGACCTGAAGAATGAAAATAGTCCACATGTTGAGGTGCGTTTACTCTGCTTCTCTTAAATGACGACAGAATAACTTCACACAAAACACACACACTAAGAAAACACAAAAGCTTTGCAATACAGGTAACACCAGTTTCCCATTGGTGAACCAAAGTGTTACGTCCAATATAAAGAAAACAACCTGAGCTTCAAATCTGGAGCAGAAGAAAGGAGACGATGTAAACAGTTTTTTTTTGTGACTTTGGAGGCATATGGACAGTTTATCCAAATACTGTTTTAAACACAATACAGTAGCTCAGGTTTGTTTAATCCTTCATTAAATTTGTTGATAGCAGGTGACTAATGGGCCATTGTTAATGATTCTTTGTTATCAATGGATTTAAAGTCAGCTGATTTTCTGAAATGCAACATTAAAATGGAAGCTAAAGCAGTTTTAATTGGTTTGCAATCAAGATTTTTTTACCCTAGACATATAAATACATTTGAAATCTTCAATGAAGATTTAGGTAAAGGTTTTGAAATACTCTTTATATCCTGAAAACAGTCAATAAATCAAATGATAGATTTACATAAAAAGAAAAATCTGATATCTGTGGCTAAAAAAGAGTGATCTCCCTGTCTCACTACCTTCTGTCCATCAGTTCATTTCACTCACTGCCTATGAATGTTTTTTAGCTAAAGCCATGAGAAAGTTACACAGAAAGACTCTAGCCTTGGCATGTATTGGGTATGAATCAAGCGGCAACCTCCGGTCCAAAAATATGAGTCCAATGCGGATATGTTAAAGGCTGCAGTTCATCAAGGATCCGCTCGAGGCTGGCTCCGGAAGCACCGGAAGTCACATACACATGAATGGGAAAAAGCCGATCTTTACAGCAGAAATAAACATGTTTACAGTCTGGTACAAAAGACGAGTGGAGTCTGGATAGCTCATTTCTCAATCGGCACACACTGTGAGGGGGGTGAATTTTTTTCTAACGCAGCAATTTCGAAGATATTGAGATTATGAGTCTTCCAATGAGAGGCACGGCTGACTGCAGGAACACTGCAGCTGTTGGCTAGGAGGCACAAACGGCGCCTCTTTACGACACACTGGCTCGACAGAAGCAATATGACTGCCGCCGCCGATTGGTCTCAAAACAGCTCTTCAGAAACAGATGGGTGACGTCACGGATACTACGTCCATATTTTATGCAGTCTATGGTTTGAATCTACCCCTGCTGGTTTCACTAAGTTGCGTATCAAATATTTTCTGATAGGATATGTTGACATGGCCCAAAATCTCTGGTGTTGTCTCTATTTTTTGCTTTTGCTGAGGAACTAGTCAACCAAACAGAAGTCTTTCATTTCTATAAAAAAGTGGAATACTGAATGAGTTATCGCCTAAGGAGTGTAAGTGCACTATATCTGCTGTAAATGAGACCTGATGGGGATTCTTTTTTGTTAAGTGCGCTACAATCAGGATCAATTTGTCACGGCTATTTTGTTCCTATTTGCACACCATAGTTAAGGCTGCCACTTGTGTCATGTGAACACTGCTTGAAGGTTGGTCACGTCAAAATCACATTTTTTAACTCACTTATCTTTGTCCACATCTCAGGTGTACATTCAAGTTACAGAACACAAATCCATCACCGTCAACGGCACTATTCAATATTTTGTTACATAATAAGTCATCAGCCATGAGCTTAGTATTGTATGGTGAAAGCGCAGATACCGACAAAGTGAATACACCCCTGAAAATATGTGATCTGTGTTTCTTCTGTGCTGTTCATTCTCATCAAATCTGCTTTACCTCCATCCAGCAGTTTGAAGCGAGAGTATTCAACCTCTGCAGGAACACAAAACTGGCTCATACTGGGTGATTGGTAATTAATACACTTTCACTGAAGGTGTTCTTTCCAGCCACCCACATTTCATTGCTTTTTACATGACTTACAATGACATGCTTAACATTCCTATTAACATTCTTATGATAAAAGAGAAATTATTTTTAAAATTGACCCAAACACCAGATCGTTTTAACACCACAGGCCCTCAGACTTTGACCTCAACAATGAGATCCCTGATTGTTAGATACCATAAGTCTGTGGCATGTTCCAGTTACTGCCCAGACACTTAATATAATAACATTAAGAAAAATGCATGACATGTCAGACACAGATTCCTGTTGAATAAGAGAGGACTGTAGTGTGTTGCTGTCTCACCTGTTTCAGCAAAGGGAATATACGGTAAACAAATGCAGCGTATTTGTCTCTGTCCTTCTCTGTAGTCTTAGCTCCCTCTATTAATCCTGGTGTCTGCTTGTCGACTGTCGCATTCCTCTCCTTTTTTCCTGGCTCTTTCCTCTGTCATAGTGCTTTCAACTCCACCCTCCTAACCCCTCCACCTGCAAAGTTTACCCAACCCAACCTGCTCGACAGGTAGAGCTGTTCAACTAAAGGTATGCATCTCTTTCTCTATCCATAAGTCGACTTCTCTGACACTCCTATTTGCTCTTGTACTCACAAGGGAAAGTGACTCAACTTGTGCAGAGACAAAAAACTAAATGCTGATTCACACAAATGAGGAATTTATAGGATAAAGTTGGGATAGTTTTTTGGAAAGTAGCAAAATCATTTATAGTAAGAATGATGTGTGATGTTTATGTGAAGTGTAATCCTGACAGGCTGAGTTATTCTCTATGATTTCAGTGAAGCAGAGGGATCTTGCCTCACCTTGAGGGATTATTATTTGCATAACAACCCGCTCACAAGCTTATTACACAGCTACCAACTAAAGACATAAAGCAGTTGACACAAAATATTGATTAAATATGATTACATATATTTTAACAATTTCATAGGTAATGTAAAACAAGGTGAACGGGACTCTTTCAGGAATATTTATATTGACATTTCTGTTTTCATCCAGCTCTCCTTCTTCTCGGAGATTTGCGGTTAATACACCTTTAAACATAAATGAGGCAAAAGTCACAGCTTTGGTTGCTATTATTACTATGGTTCAAGTTACTTTGTAGTGATCCCAGTGGTGTAGCAAGGGGGTTGCCTGATCGGCACCCTCAGTGGGCACCCTGAAATCCTAAAGCATGATTAGCCATTTGCCTTTTCAGAGGTGGGACTTATTTTGGAATCAATTATATGGGTAATTTATATATTATATTAATATTAATATATTATTAATTATATATTGTCACTGTTGGGTTACCTTTTAAAGTTTAAAAATGATACACAAGAATATCATTTTTTTTTTATTATCTTATATATAGACTCTAAATGTGATTAGCAGAGATAACCCTACTAGGTTTGTTGTAAGCCCCTAATGTTTACCTCTACAAGAGTTATCTTATTATCACTGATGTCCTATATTTAGGTAAATACGGTAATGTTATGGTCTAATAATGTATATCACATGTTAAACTAGAAATTAAATCTGGCGTAACATAGACATTAGATTTGCAAGGTAACAATACTTTAAAGCTGCAAGCGGTGATGAACGGGCCCTTGTACCTTTGTGCAGGTTTGAGCTTGCTGCAGCTGCAGGATGTGCAGCTGAATGTGTCCGAGCTGCAGCCATGACAGTGCAACAGATACCTAGATGAGTTCAGGCAGATACTGTCAGCATACATGTTTTATTTAAAGCACAGAGAACAGTGAAGCTGTGGCTTTTACCAGTAGGTGGGTCTGACTTGAGTTCAGATTGTGAATTTGATCTTCAGTTTGTCTTTGGACTACTGTGAGAAGCTCTTTGAGGTTTATGAGAAGAAAGTATCTGTGATTTCTTTTGTCTGATCAAAGTTCCATCCATTATCTTAACCGCTTATCCCATTAGGGGTCCAGGGGGTGCTGGAGCCTATACCAGCTGGCTTTGGGTGGAAGGCAGGGTACACCCTTGACAGGTCACCAACCCATCACAGTTGTTTTCTTTATTAAGGTATATGACTCCAGAAAGATGGAAAAAAGTTTTTGCAAGCACAATCTTTGGAATCTTATTTTTTACTAGTGAAACTATTTCAGAAAAAAAAAACTCTGAACAAGCAATCTTTAGCTAGAAAACCTTTGGTCTTTCAAAATGCATTACAGAGGAGAAACATGAAGATACATTTAAGGAATAAACCACAAAGTAAGTCATTTTTTCTACCTGCCTTTTTAGATTTAAAGCAATCAGAAAATTATATGGAATAATATAGATACAAAACAGTTTTTAAAAACTGCTCTTCATTCACAAACAAGAGAGAAGAAGATATAGGTCAGACTTTAAGAAATGGATCATTATTACTTTTTCTCACTTGACTTTTAAAGCTTCTTGTAACACACACAAACAACTATATTCTAGATATATTGTATCATAAGAACACCATCTTTGTCAAAGTCAGGAGAATGGTCTTGTTAATATTTGACTTGGGTTGTTATGATTTGAGCTTCCCAGCCCTGTTGAGAAATAAGAACGCTTGCGCCGAACTTCCGAGACTGGATATAATGAAAGCTATAGTGATCATATCCACAGGTTCCCCATGGTTGATGAACAAACTTAATGTAAGGAATGGGGCCATATTGACAATTAGCATAGCAAGAGCAAGGCAGATGATCTTCATGGCTCTCATCTTCTGCTTGCTCCCTCCTTTTTTCTCGCAAGCCTTCTTGTCCCCTGGGCCAAACCTTTTCAGGATCCTGAGGATGGACAGACTGCAGAAGAGTTCAATGGAGAGGGCGGGGGCCAGAAGAAAACTTAAACCTGTGGTAACCAGATCTGTATCCATGGGCATGAAGCGACTGGAAAGTCCAAATACTATAAATCAGCAGAAACAAAACAGTGTAATTGTGAGGAAGCTTCATAAATCATGAGATATTAAATATATATTTGAAATAAGTACACATTTTCTCTTAGCTTACACAAAACCAACAGCCAGACAGCTGCAAGGCAGGCCCCCCTGTACCTTATTTTTTTGTACCTGAAGAAGAAGAAGAAGAAGAATATAACGCTTTTATTTTTTGACAGATCAGAGGCACCATTTCGAATTTAAAGCCACCCAGAGCGTGATATAAAGGGCCGAATCTCTGTGTACACATGGCAGCTAAACAAATTGATGTTCTGAGGTTTGGCTGTCAAAATGTGAAACCATTCTCGGCCCTCTCAGCTGATTATTCAGATACTTGACCACTAGGGGGATGTATATCACATGGCAAAAGATACTGAGGACTTCAACAACAAAAAAAATCCTAGGTAAAGTTTGGATTCGATATTTTAGCTCTGATTTGTTTGAGGTATTTCTGGATTTAATCTTGACAATGAGTGCAAAATGAGTTTGATTGCATAATATAACTGTATCTTTGTGGATACACCAAAATACTTGGTTACGAATTATTTCAATAACTGTAAAAATAACAGAGTCCCTGCCTCCTTTTAGAATGCAGGAGTGAAAATTATTCATATCTTGGTTATAGAATGATGAAGACTGATGAAGAACAATTAACGGAGATAGAAAATAAATGTAGCTTATTAAGGTTGATTTCTTTAGATGACAACTATCTCCTTTTTCAAATGATTAACAGATTTCTTTGACATCCTCTAGGTACTTTATATATTCATATCCTCTCTTTGAGGGTTTGGTTACCTGATGAAGAGCAAAGGATGGACAACTGCCATGTAGCGATCCACACAGATGTGGCACTGAAACAGAGCTCTTCCTGCTGCAGATCCTCCATGATAAAAGTCTATCAGAGGGACAAGAAATCTATACTTGAATAAAATGCATGGCAGCGACAGAAAAAAACACAAAGAAAATCCTAATTCCAGGGACACCAGGTGGAGAGTTAAAAATTCAGATTCGAAGAGGTTCTTGTTTCCGGAGGCAATCAGCCACACCGACCAGCAGTTAACAGGGATGCTGATGATGTGGTCTGCTGAGCCTATGATGCCGTACAGGTAGGAAGCAGGGGAAAGGTTTGCGGAGGAATTGTTGGCCATTTGTCCTTCTGTTTTTTAAATAGTTGTTACCTGAAATAGTTAAGAGAAAGATGTCATAGTTGGATTATTATTGTTAATTTAGCCATTTGTTCCTTTTTTTTAATTGAATTTCACAGGTTATTTCACTTATTTCATTAAAAGGAGATTATAAGTCTGCACACCTGCGCTCCTATAAGCATTTAAATGCTGATTAGAGCAGCTCTTGGTGTGCCGACTAATCTACTTTTTACTACTTCAGGTTCTGGATGTGGGTGCCACCTCTACCCTTGCTTATTTCACTTATTTCACAACAAAAATATAACACTGATTGTATGAAAATATGTGGTATTAAGCTACTGTATTACAGTTTTTCTCAGTCGCTTTGGTACATTTCTCGAATCATCCTCAACATTTGCAAACAGTAAGTGCATTTCTCAAAACATATTGTACAAATAGCAAAACACCATGGATTATCTGCAAAAGCCAATATCTTGCTCAAAATCCTTAGTTCATCTCTCAAAAGTAAATATCTGTGTCAATGAACATGTCAGTGCCATCAGAGTGACAAGTCTTTGTGTCATTGTGTACGGATAAGACAGTCAAATTGCTTAGTCATGTTGTCAATATAACAGTGTACTCTGGAGGGACATTCTGATATAAAGTTTTGATGACAGTTATTGTAAATTGTAAGTTACACCTTAGTGTATGTGGCAGATTGATTGCAAGAGACTGGACAAGATTCACATTTAGGTATAAGTAAATGATATATATATATATATATATATATATATATATATATATATATAAGTCAAGATGCACCTTGGAGCAATTTAACAATTCAGGACAAATTTTTAAAAAAGTCTGATTGAAATGTACAGAAATATGACTGACACATTCTGACAACATGTTCTACCATTTTGCATGTGAAGACTTATGTGATGAACTAATGCCTCAATGTTGTGGAGGGTGAGACTATTCAACAGAGACCCATTATAATACATTTTGATCAACATGACAGAAGCAGTTGATAATGTAGGAAACAGCAGAGAATTGTACATAATCATTTGCATGGATGTACCAAAGCATTTGCAACTTGTTCAAAAAAAACGAGAAACTGCTTTTCTGATGTGCACAAGTGACGCAATAATGTGAAAATTGAACAAATAGTTTTGAGAATTTCAATTCTGATCTGAGAAATGTACCAAAGCGACTGAGAAAAACTGTAATTCACTCGTATAAAAATAAATAAATGTCCAAAAAGTCTCATATTCGGAGCAGTTTGGAGGACTGGCTGAAGCTGAAATTTGACGATCTCTTTGTCAATATGTTATTACAGCTATTTTTTTAGCATCAATTAACAAAAATCTGTTACCGTTAATGGATGTGTTTTCTTTTTTTACTTATAAAAAAGTCATCCTCTCTAAATTACCACACACAACTACTGGAGGAGTCTCCATTGTCCACAATAAAAAAATGTACAAATGAAAAATTTAATTAACCAATGAAATCATTTCATTTTCAAGTTTTATAGCTAAAATTATGAAAAGAGGACGGAGTCATACCAACCTGCCGTGGTCACGGTGTCTCTCTTGTGTACAGCTGCTTGCACCTGGTTCTGTTTTTAGACACATCAGTAATTAATCCATGATGCTTTGCATGCACACTTTATTTGACTACTTGTCTTGACCTAACCTTAAAAGTTCCTCTTGTCTAAAACAAATGATGTAACAGATCTTTAATCACTTATAATTGTTTGCCCTGTCAAGTTGTAAATTGAACTCGGACATATTTATGAAAGAGGCGAGGGGAAAGTTCACATTTGTGGTCTTTTATTTTGTCAGTGGTTCTGTCAGTATAAAGTTTAACGAGTGTTCATAACAACTATGACTGGGTCAGTGATGTGGTACTCAAGTTCAGTCATAACATTAATTTTCATAGATAGATAGATAGATAGATAGATAGATAGATAGATAGATAGATAGATAAGTAAATAAATAAACAAATAAACAAATAAGTAAATAAATAGATGGTGCAGTCGGTAGCGCTGTTGCCTCACAGCTAGAAGGTTGCTGGTTTGAATCCCTGGCCGGGCAGGTGCCTTTCTGTGTGGAGTTTGCATGTTCTCCCCGTACATGGGTGGGTTCTCTCCGGCTTTATCTCACAGTCCAAAAACATGCTCACCACGTTGATTGATCACTCTAAATTGCCCGTAGGTGTGAGTATGGGTGTGAATGGTTGTCTGTCTCTCTGTGTTAGCCCTGTGATAGGCTGGCGACCTGTCCAAGGTGTACCCTGCCTTCCGCCCAAAGCCAGCCGGGATAGGCTCCAGCCCCCCTTGACCCCTAACGGGATAAGTGGTCAAGATAATGGAAGATAGATAGATAGACCTTTGCTGTCCTTTAACGTGAAGATGTGTTGCCACAGTCTGTCTATAAGCATACATACATAGAAAACATACAGACTGTTTTTGGATTAATACAGTTTGAAGTTTTGTACGTCATATTATTCTCAGGTAAAACTACATAAAGTCATTCCAGAAATATAACCAGGCAGAAGCAGATCCTCTACATATTTTTGCACTCTAAACTAAAGGAATTCTCCACTTTTGGTTATACTGGGTGCACTAGAAAACTCCCAAAATCTATAAAGTGCACAGCACCACCTCCCGTCCTATATGGCTTTATTTGAAACCAATGGTCTTGTTTATGAAAAGGTCTAATATTTAAGATGCACTGTCTCTAAAGTAGTCTCTATTAGCCCTAAATAGCACCACACTAGGTTTGGGGTGATTTATTTTGGTGATTGTATGTGGGTTAGTTTGTTCTTTTATTGTCTTTGCCTTGTTATATTTGTCTTCTGTGGTTGTAATGTATGTCCAAATATCTCAATGGATCCTGTCAGAGCTGCAGGTGAAATATTATGTCCAAGAATGTCATGTCTTGGTTTATGTGAAATCAAGGCACAAAAAACCCCCAGAGAAACATCAACAGTGAAATTGGAAGAGCGCAATACATTATATGATCACAACATACGGATACTAAAATAATTTTGTTGCACTGAGGAAACAATTACCATGATTTAACTTATGAAACAAGTCTATTAACATTTGAATACAGATACTTGTGTTGCTGTGCAGATGTACAGTTGAGGTCAAAATTATTAGCCCCCCTTGTGAAATCAGATAAAACCCTTGATTTCTCCATGAAAATTACCATTAAAAACAAGTGTTTATAGTTTATGTGTTTCCAAAATAACAAAGACAAATGTTCACTATGTTTGATTTGGATATTTTATTGTTGCAATGAATTAAAACAAGAAAAGGTAAAAATGGCATGTCCAAAATTATTAGCCCCCTGGCCCTAAGTAGTCAATAGTGAGCCCGTTCTGAGCCACACCGGTCAACAACCTCTTCAAATAGTTCTTTACAAGGTTGGCACATGTCTCTGGAGGGATTTTGGCCAATGCAAATTGTTCCAGCTGGTCCAAAATACATGGTTTCTGAGCATGGACATTCACTTTGAGCACCCACCACAGATTCTCAACAGGATTGAGGTCTGGGCTCTGTACGGGCCACTCCAGGACCTTGGTTTTGGTGTCCTTTAAGAACTGTTTGACCAATTTTGACGTAAGCTTTGGATCATTGTCTTGTTGGAAGACCCAGTGCCGACCAAAGCCTAGACTAAGAGCAGAGTTCTTCACATTATCCCTCAAAATGTCAACATAACTTTCTTTTTTCATGATGCCATGCACCCAAACAAGGCTCCCTGTGCCTGAGGCTGCAAAACAGCCCGACAGTATGATGCTCCCTCCACCATGTTTAATTCTGAGGACCGTGTTCTAAGGGTTGAAGGACTCTCCCTTTCTTGGCCAAACATGAACAACATCCATATTCCCAAAAAGTTCCATCAGATCAAAGGATGGACTTCCAAAACTCATCTTTACCTTTCAAATGTTCACGGGCAAACCTCAGTTTGGCTCTGATGTGCTGCTCTTTGAGTAAAGGGGTTCTTCTGGGAAGATGGTCCTGAAGCCCACTATGATGAAGATCCCTCACGACTGTGCTCCTTCAAACATCAACTCCAATGGAGGTCAGGTCAGCAACAATCATCTTGGCAGATATCTGGGGCTTCTTGCTGACATCTTTGACTACTTTCCTCCCCAAAGTTCTTGAAATATTGTGTTTTCTACCACGCCTAGGTTTGTTTCTAACAGAGTTTGTCTCCTTGTATTTTACAATGATGCAACATACAGCTATTCTAGACACTGTAAAACGCCTGGAAATGACAGTATAGCCTTCCCCCTTATTATGAGCCTCAATTATCTTCTTTCTGAGCTCAAGACTGATTTCCATTGTCTTTGGCATGGTTAGTATTAGTGGTCTCTCTCAATAACTTGTTCAAGTGCCCTGTTTGGAGTCCCTTAAGTAAATCTCAATGCTGTTTGAATGCTCAGGTGTTGTTAGGAAGCCAATTGACCGACAAGTGTTGTCAGGAAACAAAATGACTGCTCAGCAGTGTTTTAAAATCAAAAATTCACAGGGGGGCTAATAATTTTGACCACCCCATTTTTCACTATATTTTATATAAATTTATCCTAAAAATGTATTTTACATTCCAAAATGTACCAAAGCTACTAGAGAACTGTTGGAGGACCTCTCTGAATGCCTGGTCCTCGCGTGTTCGTTTGATGAAGAAAAATAGGAGGAGGTATTGAAGTTTCAAAAATCAGCTTTATTCTAAACACCAGTAGAAATTGCAAAGTGTACAGAGCTCTGGGTCTGACTATCGTGTCCCTGATCAACAACAGTGCTGTTCAGTTCGCGAAGTCTGAACTGACTACTTTTTCCCTGACCCAGTATTTATTAACACATAGGATGAATTTGAATTGTGCATAATTTGAGGGCGTTGCCTCCCCCTCATTGGCCCGAGGCGCGTCCACGTCCTCCTCGTTCTGACTCCCATCATACTCCTCAAGGCCTGAGAAGTTGTCCTGAAACGTGAAAGTTAGCGCACACACATTCCTGTCTACCCTCAAGGATAACGTTCTCTCATCATTCACCAATGCACATCAGCTACGTGTGGTCTGCCACCTGCCCCCCTTAATTTCTGGGATACTGAACCTATGTCTGCTGATGCATGGAATTCTCCCAAGGCCCTGGTTCCTGTTTTTGGCTACATTACGTCTTACTTTTGATATGTCGTTGTGACTACGACCTTCAGGTCCTTCTTGTTGTTATGGTTTTCCGCTATCCAGACATGCAGTCATGGCGTTCTTTGGTTCTCAGTACTTTTCCACTCTCTCAGATGTTCAGGGTGACCGAGGCCTCAATACTGTACAGGTCTCAGTTCTCCGTGGCGCCAAGCTGCATGGTTTCAGTACACGCTATATTTGTATCTAAACACTCGTGATGATTAGTATATTTGGCTATATGAGTAAAATTAATATGATATAATATGATTAAGTAAATGAATGTGATTGAGTAAATAGTGACAATTGTGAGTATGTAAGAGTGAGGTGTGGAGTCCCATATCCACAGAACACTGGTGAATGTTTGCTTATATCAAGTTTTATCAATGATTCAAACATTGGGCAGAATTTAAGGAAAATGTTCCAGAATTCCTGGGGGGCTAATAATTTTGTCCTCAAGTGTAGACATGGATAATGGACCCTTTAATATGAATGTTTGTTTGTTTGTTTGTATGTGTGTGTGTGTGTGTGTGTGTGTGTGTTTTAAAGGGACCCTTTCAACTTGCACATTGATTTTGGATGTAATTGTCCTAAAAACAGAATGTATGGACCGTGGATGTAGTGTCTGTGTTATCACCTATTTAGTATCTGGAGATCTTTTGAAGCTTATGGCGGGCCATAGACATGGACATTGGACTGAACCTTATTTTTGATCAATCTATAAACAGGCAAAGAGTTGGAGTGCCTTAAGCCTCTGGCAAACACCTACAATGCACCTTCCTGACAGTTCCACCCCTAATGTTGCAAATGTATGTATAACTTTTCCCTTTATGTTATTGTAACAGATGCATTGTAGAACAATCACCCCTGTAGAGTGTGTACAAAATAAAGAGAGGAGCTATGTACCCCAAACAGCATTTTATGCCAGGCTGTAAACCCATTCATTTGGCCATAAAATGGGTTCTCAACATCCAAATAAAGATTTCTTTGTTTTTGCAGCCAACCTCTAGTGGACACTTGAGGAACTGCAGTGTTTAACGTGTCTGCAGCCCAATTTGCACAATCATATTACATTCGCAGTCATATAAGCATGCAGGAGTAGAAGTCTACAGAGTTTCTTAATGCCTCTTTGCAAAGTTCACGATTTTCAAGTGTGTGTTGTCTTGTTAATTTGTACTCACTGCTCTGTTTAAAGGCTTTATGCCCAAGCCTGTGGTGTTTTTCAGGGGAGTTTCATTACCAATTTTTCACGTTGGAAAAATGTTTCTAATTTTCGCGTGTAAATGAGACCAAAGAATCTTCTTTTCTCTGGTGTAAAAACACCCTCAGTCTTTCTCAAGGGCACCAGAGTCAAAACACTTTTGAACTTTATGGTGTGTGCACTGAGAAGTTTTGAACACATACAGCTGTTTGAAAAAAAAAAGTTTTAAAGCATCTTTAAAATGTGTCATGCAAGAACTGTTTTGTGCCGTCTTTGGAATTATGTTGCTTCCATTCTTCTTCCATTTTATTTCAACCTATGGCATTCCATCCAAAAGGATGACACATTTAACACTCTGGGTTTGTACACTTTATTTCTTTGTTTTGTATGAAAAATGTATAAAGTAAGTACAAATATAGTAAAATTGCACAGGATAAAGATAGACAAAACAAAGTCTAAAGGCTCATAAAAGTAACTCACCCACCACTGAAAATAAAAACTGCTTACAACAAATGTAGATATAGTTTTAGAAAAGAATTCAGTTTCCATATAAATAGTCAAAATAACATTGTTTCTAATTTTCCATAGCATTCAGTAACTGACATACCTCTTTCTACAGATCATACTTTACAGTTGTCTGGACCTCCGTATGCTACAGAAAGTTTCCATCGTTCATTTAAGGCAAGGTAATTTATTCAATCTTTTCAGGTAGAGCAGAGGGTGAATGAGGCCAGTCAACATTTCGATCACTGTTATGAAACACACAGTAATGAAACATTGTCTCTGGTCAAAAAGGCTGAACTTTGGAGCAGTTACCAAAAAAGAAACATAGGAGGTCATAATTAGCATGTTGAATAAAGTGATGTTAAAAGCTTTTCTCTTCATGTTGTTCCCTACATTTCTCTCCTTCTGCCTCTCACTGTCCCCTGGTGCTGGCTGTCTTAGAGCCCTGAGCACAGACACAAAGCAGAAAAGTAGCAGAGAAAAGAGAAAAAAGTAAAAGGCTATCAGGCTGGGGAACATAAGCGATTGTGGGTCAGAAACAGTTAGTGAGTGAAAACCAATAGAAAGAATCCAGAGCACACTGAAAAAGGCGACCCTGTAACGGAGAGGTTTACACCTGAGGAAAAACACTGGATGAAGCACTGCCAGGTAGCGCTCCAAAGAGATCATGGTCTGAAAGAACGCCCGGAAGATATTTGAGAAAACTTGAAAAAACAAATCAGCTTTCACTAACATATCTGTTACTGAGGACAGAAGAGTTAATACACAAGCCACAGAGTTGAGAAGTTCATTCACAGCTAAGTTTAAAGTGCAAAACTCGGTGGCCATGGTCCCTGATGCTCCGGACACGATCAGCCACACGACGAAGCTGTTGATGGGGAAGCTGATGAGAAGGTTGAGGTAGCAGGCGGGATATCTGGCTGGGTAGGTCAGAGAGTTCAAACAAGAGGAAGTGTGATTACTGAAGGTGTTGTTCATTGTGACGTTCGGTTGAAAGTTTATGTGGTCTCTGTGGAACAAAATTCAGAAGGACACATCATAAACCAGCAACAAAATTTGATTGGAATAGTTTGTAAAGTGGTTTAGGCTGGAAGAAGTATGGAGCCCCTAAAGTGACACAAAGAAAAAAAAAGTTGTTCTTCAAAAATGTATGCAAGATCATGATTTTTCTTTTGTTCCCTATCTAGAAACTTTTGCAAGACCTTCAGAATTTTCTATGATCATAAGAACTCTTACAAGCTCCTACAATACTTTAACGAGATCCTGAAAAACAAAGCAGACGAAAAAAAAGCGTGAGGTAATTTTTGCAACCATTATTGAAATGTCTCGAGATTTTAGAAAGGTTTTTTGGGTTGCAAACATTTCTTGAGGTCTTCCATTATTTTTTGGGATATCTTACAAAAAGATTCTTGTTCTTCTTTGTTATTTTTTATTTTACAAAAGTTTCTAAAGGAACTGAAAAATGTTCTCTATATTTTACAAAAGTTACTTTAGCTTTTGAAAAGCTGTCTTGGCATCGTATAGAAGTTTCTCTGGATTTTTCAAAAGCCTTTTGAGATCTTGCAAAAGTTTGTCTTGATTTCACAAGTTTCTAGAGGTCTTGCAAAGGCTTCTCTAGATCTCAAATTTTTTTAGATCAAACAATTATCTAGATTTCACACCAGTTGAGATTCAACAAAAGTTTCTCTAGATGTTATAATGTGTTTTTTTGGTGAATTGTAAAGGCTTTTCTTAACTTAAAAAAATCCTTGTGGTCTTGCAAATGTTTTTTGTATCTTAGAAATGTTTCCCAATATTTTTAAAAGCTCCTTTTTTTTGCAAATGTTTCTTGAGATCTTGCAAATCTTTCTCTGCATCTTAAAGAAATCCATTAGATTTTACAGAAGTGTCATCAGATCTTGCAAAAGTCAGTTTAGTCAGACCTTCTAAAATAATGTCAGTTTACAAAAATATATTTCCCTGAACATGCTATCTGGTTTGAAGATCAGTAGCTCAACTTATACGTCTTTGTCTTATATCCTACCTAAAATCCCTGAATGTTGAATAACTACAATTTTGCACAACTTCATAAGCAATGACAATTACACTAGATTAAAAAAAAACAACTTTAAAATGGGCTTGAAGAGGAGAGGTATTTTACCTTAGGTGTCCAATCTCCAGGCAGGAGAAAATAGAGGTCTCTCTTGTCAGAGATAAAAAAAAATTGTCTCTGACAGTCAGTCTTTTTTGAGGTCCTTTAAATTCATGTTGTCTAAGAATTTGCACACCTGTGCTCATTAATCAGTCCTACATTGTGATTACAGCTCCCATTACATGAGGTGTATGTAAATGTTGATGAAAATTCATAAGCTCCTAAATACACAAATCTGCTGATGAAACGTAAACAGTATTTGTTTGGGAGGCGCCCTCTGAGTGAGACTGGAATGCATTTTACACCGAAGGAAACTGTGGTGGAACAATGAATAAACAGTATTCTCACATAATAAATGAAAGGTACTTGAATGATGACTTAATGAACTTGAGGATTGATTTTACACTCATCTTAATATCAGTTTGTCTTAAAGAAAGTGGCAGGTTTCTCTTTGTGTTGCTTCACCTCTTCTTTAAACAACACTGTAAATGTTTGTGAACCCAGGAAAGTGAAATTCTGTCACATGGATCAAGTTGTTTCATATATTTATTATACTGTATATGGTTTTCTCTTTGCATGATAGTTTCAACCTGCATGTGTGGTGCAGTGACAATCTCTGATTACAGATAATTGTTTTTGTTAATTATTTCGAGTCAATGCAGTGATTTCCACTGCAGTCATGTCTGTTTTAAGGCAGTGCTGTCTAAGGGCCTGAAGATCACAGCCATCCAGTATTGGTTATTGGCCCTTTGGTAAAGAAATTTCTCCAGGTTCTCGGAGTGTTTTAATGATATTATGTACTGTAGTTGATAAAATGAGGATTATGTTTTTCATAAAACAATAATTCAGTTTCAACAAATATTGTCTTTGCACTATTTTCTATATAATAAGGGATTTTTTAATGATTTGCGAAACATCCAATTATGATTTTGTCAACATTTTGGAACAGGGGTTGTATATAGAATACAGAAATAGAGATTAGTGATAGCAAAATTGTTTTTCTGGAAACAAAAGCCATTCTAAAGATTGCTTGCTGGCTAACATTGATTATACACTAGTTGTCTTTCATATTAAGAAGCTTTTCAAAACAAAAAAAAACATCAAGTAATACTAAATCTGTTGAAATGCGATGTAGAGGAGTAACTTTGTAAATAAATAATAGACAACTAAGTACAAACAATTTATTGACTGTTTGCAAGAAAGCATCCACTTTATACAGTTTCCACTCTTTTTTTTATAGTTTATGAAAAATCAGCATCACATATTCAAACAGAAACAGGAAATGAGACTATTCTACATCAATTTGAGAATCTGGACCCTTGGCGAAATGAGGAGACTTTACAAAAGAGGAGGGGAATGGAAAATCCTGTCAACAGTTTCAGAGTAACATTCAGCTTGAGACCGGTTTGGCAGTCTCGTCCGCCATCTTCGTAGTCTGCAGGAATTTCTGGAAGAGAATTAACAGGGAAGACAGATTAGTCCAGGACATTTTTACCTCTTGTCTGACAAAGTTATAGAAAGGAACCATAAAGTATTGATCTGTATTAGAGGTAAAGATGGTTTTCTAACCAGAAACAGTAGTTATATCACTCTCTTCAGCCATCAGACTACATAGACACAAACAGTAATTGAACCTTTGGTTCTATTGAGGAGGCAATTGAGCATGTGCAGCACTTAAGAATGGAGTCAGTGCTCTAACCTCCTCAACCTTTTTTGTTTGTGTTTTTGTCTGTCAAAAATATTTTGTTGTGTTGTGACTGTAGTCCCAATGTGTTTTTTTCCCCTGTTTATTTTTGCATAAACTATCAGTGTCTGTTTTCATTCTCTGTCTCGTGTACACAGGTGAGGGCCAGCCTCAGGAAGTGATTGGTGGATGCTAGGGATGTAAATTTCAAGTATTTTCCGTGATCGATCTTTGTAAATGTCAACGATCAATTATCGATTAATCATGAAAAAAAAAAAACCTTATTCGTCAAAAACAATTAAAAATGAGTCTTTCCCCCTAAATCAAATTTTCCATCACGACATAATGTATATAACTGACAGTATTGAATAGTTACAGATCGTATCGAGGTGTTCAAAACGTTAAACACGCTGAATATCAACGTGTGGAGCAGACTCAATCTCCACGGACATACAGTCATAAAAGTAAAGGCTCAGACTTCAACAAGAGAACTGAACATAAAAGTATTTCAGACTCAGTGTCCAGTTTTCTATCTGCTAGTTCTTATTGATAATAATAAGCATATGAACACGGTCAGGTGTCAACCGGGAGCACAACCGGGTCATCATCAGTCCTGTGGCGGAGCAAAAAAGCGCTCGTGGAGACCTGTCACTCAGCTGCAGCCCCCAGCTGAGTGTCTCCAGTCAGCTGATTCACATCCAAACATGCTTTAAACTTAAAACACCTCCCTGATAGCTGAACAAAGTGTGAGACCACATGATGTTTGTTCCACGTGATAGAAAATTGAAACAAAAAAAATGTGTTCAAGTAAGATTTTAACAATCAATGAATCGATACTCGATTAATTTTTGACATCCCTAGTGGATACACATTCAGCGCCAGCAGGTTAAAGGCAACACCAGAGATCCAGCTTCGCTGCAGCACAGGGGGAAGACTCATTTTACTCCTCTCATGATTGGCCACAACATCCTTTGTTATGTACATGCGTATGGTTACTTTATGTTCCAGGGTATAGGACTGAATTGACAGTTTATCAAACCTTTTTTTTTTCCTGTTTTTTTAGTTAGGGAGTTGTAGTGTCTTAAAAAACAACAACTTTTGTCATATTCAATATACAGTCAGTTAAAAATGAAAAAACAAATTCACCATGAAGTATGATAAAATACAAATCACTTTCATATTGAATAATTATTTAGAACACAAAATATAGGACCTGGTTTTAAACATAATGCAGTTCCCTTAAGTATTTTCTTATGATATGGATTACTTGTTGCAGTTCGTCAATAGGGGGAACCACCTCCCTCAACATGTACAGTAGAAGAAGGTCTAATTTATCATAAACTAATCAAATAAGGTGAAATAATGACACACCTCTCTGTGTTCCCCTGCTTTTTTAAGCGATTGGTCCTTTCTCTACACACTGGGATTGCTAAACAGAGGCTGAGCTGACGGCCAGTAAAGCAACTATAAGTGCACCCGAAAAAACTGATGACCATTAATGCCACACTAAGGTGTATGAGATTTTTAGTGAATTCCATACTTTTATCAGAACCTGGTTGATCATCTTCAATGAGATGACTACAATGAATTTTATTTTACATTACATCCTCTTAGATATCTGAGTTGTTGTGTCTGTGTTTGTGTGCCGCCTACCTGTAAGTTCTCGTAGTGTTTCAGGGATTTGCAGTGGCTGATCTCTGCCTCTTTGCTTCCACTGAAGAACCTGTTACACACCTTACAGAAGAAACCTGTCTTTGGGACCAAGAACTCCATACCTGTGGAGAGACACCAGACACAAAATCAGCTGCTGACTTCAGCTGCGTTTTTGAACTGCAACAGGCTGACTGAGAGAGGAACGCCTCTTACCGACTGGGTTACTTGGGTCAAAAGGAGGGAGGGAGTCATCTGTTATGGTTGGAGTTTCTGTCTTTAATTTCTTTGTCGCACTCTCCTCTTCGGTGTTTGTTTCATCTTCAGATCTCTGTTTTGTTCCTGCTGAAGACAGACAGACAGTAAAAAATGGATGACATGACCACTCCCAAAAGGGAAGTCAAAACATCCTAGCGGGAACTCAAGGTTTCTCTACTGACTGGCCGCAGTATAGGCCATAAAGTCCAGTTCCTCCATGTTAACAGATGAGACAAAAAACTGTACCTATGTCTGCAGCAGGAGCTTGCGTCTTATCGTCCTCTTCATCCTGCATTTTTTCCTTTTCCTCCGTTTTATCCAACACCACCAAGTCCTCCCTCTCCTTCTCCTCTTTAACCTGATTGTTATTGAGAGCATCATTCTCCTTCTCCTCTCCCACGCTCTCTGCTGTCACTACACACGTCTCACGGCTGTTTGAGGAGGAGTCAGCTGGCATGGGGAGGCGGTCGACCTCGGTGGTTGAGTCCAGAGCGGTGGTCAGTTTGGTTTCTGAACAATAATGAAAGTAAATATTGTAACGTAAAAATGTCTTGGAAAGTCAGTTTTCCTTGATTTCATAAAAAGGTTGAAATAATTGTCAGCTCGTACCTGTCTCAGGTGCTTCGGGTTGACCTGTAGGTACTGGCGTTTGGCTGTGGGAGGAGTCAGGCAGCTCATCAGGTGTACAAGATGCCGCCTTGTTCCCAGTTTCACCCTCTGGTTTAATCTCCTCAGACTTCACCGGGGTCACTGTGGCGTCTGGTATTCCTGCTTCTGTGGTTACCTCGGCAGGTGTTCCCTGGAACGAGATATCAGTAAGATGATCATGATGTGGAAATAAAGTCTTGGGGAGGAAATTCGCACAAGCTTTCTGCAGCCTGAGACAAAAATAAAATGTTTTTCTCAAAAGTATCCTAAAAAGTAAACACACACTTGACTGTGCTGCACAGCAAAATGCATCTCAGTGCTCTGGGCTATTTATACATATTTGAATGAGGTAATATGCATTGAGGTGGTACAAAATTAGAACTGTTCCATGCAAATGAGCCTCACTGCCCAAAAATACACCTCCTATCTGTCATGGAATTTTCATAGTCTTGTATATGTATGTTAGAATGTTTAACACTTGTATCTGTCCAGTCTAAGTGTCAGGGGCAGAGTAACTTCCTTCCATTGTCACCCGACGCTACTGGGTGATAGGGAGAGACAGGGTCACTGTTGTAATCAAGGTCTTCCTCCCTGCCCCTGTCTTAATCTGTATGTTGTGACTGACTCAGTGTCTCTAGACTGGAGCACTGCTCTTCTTCTCAATTGTTTTGTTTCTGATTGTCCAACATATATATAACTTTAGTGTCGTCTTTGGGGATAAATACCACGCCTGAGGGATTGTCTGACAGACTAGACTTGGCATTGCATTGCACTGCACTCTCCAGCCTGTGTATTGCTGTGTTATTTCTCCTTGATCAAGTTCTACATAAATTATTTTCAACGTAAGCCGTCAGAGTCTCCTGAGTCTTCTGTGTCCAGTGTCCACTTTATTGATAAATTCCACCACACTATCCTAATCTCCAGTACCAACAGGCACACACACAGTAGAGTTATACTAATTGGCATCACCTGATGATTGGTGGTAACTAAAGCCAGGATTCAAAAAGTTTCCAAAATGCCAAACTCAAAGCTTCAAACAAGAGTCCATAAACTGGGAACAAGATGACCCACTGATCCTCCAAGCTCTGTGTAAAGGGGGACTTATTTAGGGGCCGTGAAATAAATTTGATGTAAGATTTCCAACACTGATAGAATTGACAACCTCGAGCAGTATAGCTGACCAGCATTTGAGCTTCCAGCCTGAGCTGTGATGTCATGAATCTGATCACAAAACGTGCAGATGACGTTTTTATCAGCTGCTGCAACAATCCTTTTTTAATTCATCCCTCGGACATCCCATTAACCGTGTTTAGAAACTATTAGGGATGGACATTTCGAGCAAAAATACTATTTGATAATCATTGGCTTCTATTCGACGATTATTTGAACAATCATCAATCTTTATGTCAGTGTTTCTGTGACGCAGCGTGGCATGTGTGTTTACATTCTACAGCCATTCTCAGTCTCTGGAAACACGTGTGTCGTAGTGTGAGATTTAGAAACGGAGAAAATCACAGCGACTGTCGCTAATGTTTTCTTCTTCTTTTGCTATTTAATGCAGTTAGCGTTCTTCTTCTTCTTCTGTTACTCAATGTGGTTCGTAAACAGCTTTAAGACGCTCTATAGCCACCGTCTGGCAGGAATACCGTATTACAACCAGGCACCGGTAAAAACAATGAAAAATTGTACTTTTAAAATGAGAAAATATTCTAAGTAACTCTTTCGATTTTCACAAAGTTAACGAATATTCAAAAATCAGTGCCGATCCCTAGAAACTATGACAAACAAAAGCTAAATTGTACCTCTGAATCGTCTTTTTGGACCAATGAGGGAGCGTCCTCCTCCCCCTCTGTCATTTCCATTGGTGCAGCAGGAGAAGGAGAGTCAGGAAGGTCCGTCACATCTCCAACCTCATCCACTGTCACAAAGTCACTTAAGTTGAAGGGGAAGTCGTCACACTCCTCGTCCTCCACCTTAAAGCACGACAGCAAAACAATCATTTCACTGAGGATCAAACAGGACGTGTCAGAGATTCTGCAGTTCCACTCTTTGACTCGTCTTCTCACCGTTTTGGATGCAACTTCAGATCTTTTAGTCTGCACATCCCTCTCTGAGCTCCGCTTGTATCCCTCTGACCTGCTGGACGACCTCCATCCTGTGGAGCCTTCACCGTGCGTCCGCTTCCTCTCCCTCCTCTCTCGTTCTCTCCTCTCCTCCTCCCTCCTCTCCCTCTCCCTCCTGGCTCTCTCATCCCGCTCCCTCTCTTTTCTGACCCTCTCCTTGCTCTCCCAGGCCCTCCTCTCCCTCTCCTTCTTCTCCTTCTCCTTCCTCTCCTTCTCCTTTCTTGCCTCCCTCTCTTTCAGCTCCCTCTCCTGCTTCTTTGTCTCCTCCTCTGCCTGGTTCTCAGTCAGCTCTTTAGGCTCTAGTACTAATTTTCCTCCCTGCTCTTTCTGTGGTTGTGTCTCTTCTTGTTTTCCATCAGTTGGAGTTCCAGTGGTGTTGTTGGAGTTGGTGGTTGTGCTTGTTTGGCATTCTTCTTGTGGCGTGATCACCATCTCCACACTTGCCTAATAAAACATGGATTAACAGTGTTCAGAAGGGTATCAAGTCTACATCTAACTAACAAGTCACTATGGATGGAACTATGCTCTTGTCCTCATTCAATTCTACAACAATACTTAGGTGCTACATCGATTATAATCTCATCTTTCACAACACTTTACAGCAACTAATGCATGATCTGTTCCCTCAAATGCACTTTTCTGTCTCTGCCACCATCCTCTGAAGAGCATCTTTTTCTTAGTTCCTCCCTGGGTGACAAGTCCTGCTTAATCTAGTATTTGATTGGATGCCTGGGGCGGTGACACCAGCACCTTTCTGAACAGTCCAGGCTGATAAGTACTCGTTGTAGCCATTGACTGCATAAATAATGGAAGTAGTATCCGTGACGTCACCCATCTGTTCCTGAGCGCTGTTTTGAAGCCAAGCGTCGGTGGCAGCCATATTGGAAATAATGAACTCAATCAAAGTGTGATGTAAAGAGGTAGAGCTTGAGCCTCCTAACCAGCAACTATGTGTTCCCGCCTATCAATCAAGTCAGTCATGTCCTTATTTGGGCAAAAACGTGTAATCTTAATATCTTCTGAACTGGCGTTTTAGAAAAAAAATTCACTCCGTACAGAGTGTTCCGATAGAGAGATTAGCGACGTATAGCCAAGCCATTTTTTGAACCAGGCTGTAAACATGTTTAAATCTGTTGTAAAGATTGTCTTTTTTTAACTGGTGTGTATGTGATTTCCAGTGTTTCTGCAGCCAGCCTCAAGCAGATTCTTGAATAATTGCAGTTTATAACACTTCCACATGGGCTTCATATTTTAGGACTGGAGGTTGTTGCTTGGTGGTAGCCAGGGGTGCATCTTGCTCGGCTGGAGGTGAAGCTTTCAGCAGTGTGACTGCCCCCTGGTGGTTGGCTGCAGTATAAGTAAAAAAATCTGTCTCCCCGTTCATTTGAATGGGGGAGCAGTCAAACTTTAAAAAATAAATACACGTCGTACGAATGTTTCTCAAATCCCTATGCTGTGGTGATATGTAGTTTGTATTTGACTGTTTTGTGTTCAAAGCCTCTTTTTTTCTGAAAAGTTTCTTTTTCATTAGTTATTAGAGTTTAAAAAACGGGGTTTGACTTCCGGGTTTCCTTTGATTCACAGCCGCCGTAGAGGGAAACTTCAAAAGGACACACAGCGTCTTGTGACGCTACGCTGTAGGGCGGAGCTTGTTACAGTGGCTTCACAGGCTCTGGCTGCACAATGGCTGCGCCAAGGAGCGGGATTTTTTGGCTTCAGAACCGTACAACGGGAAGAAGCGGAGCAACGCTGTCCATTTTTATTTACAGTCTATGGTGGTAGCACTGGTGTGGATAACTAAACACTCTTAACTCTCTGAAGAAGATGCTGGGTGCAGCGGTCTCCTCTAGCTCCTCTGCACGATTGTGGTTGTGCTCTCTCATTAGTTACAACTATGCCAAAATCTCAATGGTCATGCCTGCCGAACGAGCTTATGTTGGCACACACACGTTAACCCAGTCACTCCATCGATGCTCTGCTACAGTGACATTTAAACAATTAACCGTGGTTCACCGCATCTACACGCCACGGTCCACTTTCTGTGGATGGCAACTGATGTTTGGAGGCCTTTACTCATTAAACTGAATGCTGATTTTGTTAGCCCGGAGTTAGTTAGCCAGACATCATACTTGTTAGGTCAGGTGAGACTGTTGGAAGGAATCAACACGCGACAAAAACTCGCTACAGGTTACCTTATTTCAACTTTGCTACATTTGAAATAGCTGGTGGTGATACTTTCCCATAAATTAAATTGTAATACTTCTACAGTCACATTATTGACAACCTGAGAGAGTCTGGGCTTGTGAGAACAACCTGGCTTCTCAAACGGGTCCCTCCCTACTTCGACTCTGCAATAGTGCTCTCTGTGTGAAGTCACGCCTACGGCTGAATGAAGCTTCTTCATCAGGGTGGAGGGAGCAGATAGTTTGCAAGCTTTGAAGGACAAACTTCCCTCTCCCCCGCAAAAACTGGACTTTCGTGTAGCCAATTACCAGGCAGTTTACACATAACAGTTTAGCATACTCATGTATACTTCATTTGTATTTTCAGAATGTGCAGGGAGCTTATTTTTAGAGCCCTTTACCTGTGGAAGCTCTGGCACAGGTGTCTCCTTGGAAGCTGCTTTATCATCAGAGATAGATGTCTTCGTCTCCTCACCAGCAGCAGATTTGTCATTTCCATTAGGGGATACATCGACATCCTTCTTCTCTTCTGCTATTTCCATCTCGTTTGTCTCCGAGTCCGCTTCAGGTTTGATGTCTGGTGCAGCCAAAGGTTCTGAAATATTAACAGTGACTTCTTCTTTTTTGACTTCTTCGTTTTCATCTTGGCTCTTGTTTTCTTCCAAAGCTTCATCTCCAATGACTATCTCCTCCTCCTTCATGTTAACATCTTTTTCCATCACTTCCGATGGAGATCCAGAATCTTCTTTAGCAGCGATCTCCTCTTCCTCTGCAGTCGCTGATGTTTTGCTGCCTTTGCCAGTTGCAGGTGTTTCCTAAGACAAGAGAGCAAACAAGTTAAAGTTTCAGGATTTTATGAGAGAAGAAGATTAAAAAGAAGTATCTCAGTGGTTTAACAACCAATGTTCTTTACCTCTGTTGGATCCAGGTATGCAGTGATGACTTTGGTCTGAGTGTTGGCTCTGGGGTCGGCCTTGCGGGAGAAGAACAGAGGGTTGTTTTGGATGATGCATGGAAACGTCTGGAAGCGTTTGTAGACGGAGAGAGCCATGGCCGCGGTCGCCATCTCACAAATGACCTGAGCAGGAAGAGATGAAACATCAATTGGACAACATAGTTTTTCTTTTCACCTGAAGAGAAATTAAAAGAAGGTGTGCCCGAAAAACAAGGTGCGCATATGAGCAGTCCTCACCATGCTGTTGAGCACCAGGGTCTTGATAACAGTGCCGAAGCGTCGCACCAGTTTCTGGACCTCTGAGGGGCCCGAGGGCGTGCTGGGGACATTGCTGATCACCAACAGGCTGCTCCAGCCTACCGGAGGGGGACTCTCCTGCAGGATGCAAAGGAACATTTGCTTCTCTATCAATTTCAAGCTACATGTTTGTATAAAAATACCTTAATAAATAATAATACATTTCCCTTAATTTCCATGTATTTAAGGCACATTTACACGACTATTAATTATCTGAAATATCTGTGTTTATATGAACACTACGAATGAGAACTCATGTTAAATTCACCACACTATATCTTCACTAAAATTAATGACAAGCCATGTGGTATCAAGTAATGAGAATGTTCTTCTACAGAGAGGCAGTTGTTGGATGTGTTATGCAGTCTGCTTGATTTAGGCTAGAAAAACTCAGTCATTAAACACACACTATTTTTAGATACTTTTGTATTTCATGTCAAAGGACAGTTGAATAAACTTAAAGGTTTTGGTAGGAAGACTCACCAAAGGAGCCTCTGGTGCCATCAGAAGATTGTAGAGAGCCACCTGAAGAGAAGTGAGGAGAATTAACTTTCCATTAATCATACGAAAAAATCACAACAATGTTTGTTCACTGAACAACGAAAGGTTAAGAGATCTTTACCGGTGTGCTCAGACCGATGCTCTGTTTGATGTGGATCATCTTGAGTTCAGCGTCTCCGATCTTTGCAGGCTTGAAAGAATGAACTTTCACCATCTCTTGTACTGCCTCCATGTCCAGCACTGACAAAAGTACCTACACACAGATTAGTTGTTAAAACATATACGCTGTTATGAAAATGTTACCCTCTGACATTTGATATCCCCAAAATAGATAGCAATCCTTTTTTTCACCATCAAACAAACAAACAGTACTGTAAAATAAAATAAAAGCACAATTATCAGAATTTTTGGGACCATGATTCATAAAAAGTGTAAGAAGGATCAAAGCTATACTTCTGAGGGTAATATTAAAAATGTTTTTTGCCATGCAGGATAACCTACTTTGGGATACGTATAATATCATTTAATTAAAATGTTGGTACATTAATGTGCCCAATCTCTTGAGTTGCAGCTGCTGAAGCTGGTGGTTATTATAACTGAGAAACAAAGCTTGTTAACAGACCTCCACACACACAGATCACCTGTTGTGTAACATCAAGTGAAACATTTCTAAACACAAGTTATGTCAGTCTCGCTGCTGAGAGTACAAAAAACAGATACTTATAAAATGAAGCTCATGATGCGACGAGGGTAAATCATTGTTGGTATTAAGAGAGGAGAGTTTTAGTGTTTCAGTCACTTAAAGAAATTTGACCAACCTTTCCAATCTGTGTTGCCATGACGATATCAAAGGGCGTCCCAAACGGCTGGACCAGTTTGACGATGTCACTCTCTGACCAGCCGCTCTCAGGTAGTCCTGTGATCAGCAACATGCCTTTCTGCAAGAGGCGAGATCGGGATGTGAGCGAAACATCTACATACTTCGATTTTATTTCCAGTTTGAAGCTGCAGACGCTGAACTGAGCTTCAAATTCACACAAACAAGCAGAACATGGTCACTTTGGTGAACTGTTGCACAGTGTTGTGATTTATATTTTACAAGGTTTGTGTTTTTATTGCTTACCTCCTCCGAAGTCTTCTGGTCAGCCTCAGCTCCTGCAGCTGGTGGGGGGCATCGCAAAAAAAACAACAACCTTAAATTAGTAGAATTTTAATTGATCTAATCTATCAGCAATTTTTAATTTCTGAGTACACTTCCAGTTAAATGAGCTACCTACAATACATGGAAGATAATGTAAAATCAACTAAATAGGTTATTTCTGTTGACATTTTCAGCCATGACTGTCATAAATAAAATGACAGAATTCAATATCAAGCCACATTTTTTACAAAAACAAATCCTCCATATATAATAATTTCACAGCGAGTAGAACTAACTTTCAGACTTTAAGAAATACCAACAACAAAACTGTGATCAAATCGAGGGCTTGTTTCAGAAAGCAGGTTTAAGAGGGAAACTCTGGATTTCCTGTTTCAGAGAAGGAGGTAACTCAAACCCAAGAAAGAGGGGGAAACTGAAGCCTGTTCTAGAAATAGAGGTAACTTCAGCTCAGAGTTAGATACTATTGAAACTGAGTCTGTGAAGCTAAACTGGTCGGAAGCAGGTTTTCTTTAATGATCCCTGAGTTTCTCTCCCACCAGCCAGAAACCTGGTCTCATTTCCACATTCAGTATTTCAGTCTATGTAATGTGTGTGTTAATAGAGATTCAGAATTGGTCTAAATAAAAATCAAGGTGTTTTTTGTACAAACTGTTATAAAACGTACTACTCACATCGTGGTGCATTTGTTACAGTTTACTGCTTGTTTAAAAATGACACTAGAAGTTGTAATATTCCTTGTAGTATATCTTCTTATACTTATTTGAAATTAAGTTATTTACAAGATGATATGTGACTCAGAGCAGCATGGTGATTCAATCCCCCCCTTGATAGATTTCTGTTTTCATACCAGTGTCTTCCCTGGCAGCACCTTTGTCTGCTTCTGGAGCTGATTTGCTGTGAAGACAGAAACATTCATACTTAAGCAGGTTTGTAATGAGCAAGGTGAATGTGCATCAAAACTTGGAGGAAAACTGTAACAAACCCGTTCTTGTCGTCATCAGAGGACTTCCCTTCTTCAGATTTCTAAAAAAACAAAAAAACCTTTTTAAGTTTAGAGACTAAGTATGAATGTAAGTAAATATCGGGCCTGAAAAAAGCATGTCTATGTGACAGAATCGTTTACGCCGTATGTTTCTTTCATGTATCAAACTGCTTATGCTATCAATGCAAGCGGCAACCCCCGGTCTCAAAATATGAAGCCCATGCGGAAGTGTTATAAACTGCAATTCATCGAGAATTCACTTGAGGCTGGCTGCAGAAACACCAGAAACCACATACACACCGATTCATAAAAGACGATCTTTGTAGCAGAAATAAACATGTTTACAACCTGGCTCAAAAAACGGCTTGGGTCTACATCGCTAACTTCTCTATCGGCACACACTGTACTGAGTGAATTTTTTTTCTAACACAACGGTTCAGAGGAAATTAAGATTACAAGTTTTTGCCCAAATAAGGACAGGACTGACTTGACTGACAGTTGGGAACACATAGCTGTTGGTTAGGAAGCTCAAACCCCGCCTCTTTACCTCACACTAAGTTTGGTTGAGTTCAACATTACTAATATGGCTCCCACCGACGATTGGTTTCGAAACAGCGCTCAGGAACAGATGGGTGATGACACGGATACTACGTCCATTATTTATACAGTCTATGTATCAGTGCCACATGTATCTGTTGTTCACCTGCGTCTTGGCTGTTGATGTAGTGATTTGCTGCTCTCTGATGGAGAGTTTTGTGGAGTTAGCCAAAGCCTGAGCATCTTCAGCCTTCACCATGCAGACAGACGCCTTTAAAGAGAAGGGTGACAATAACAGAAACCATGATGACAACCTGAAACACAGAGCCATGACATTTTCAGGTGTAACATCCACAGCTCCTGTTTTCTGGAATGAGAGAAAACAGCCACAACACTTATAAGCTGATTTGACTTGTAACTAAGGCTTCATTGGACTCATGATAATGTAGATTTAAGGGTGGGTTTAGCTTATTAAAAGTGAAACTACACAGCCTACAAACCCCAACAGAGTGATGCAGAGACAGACTTCTATACTCCCTCTCAAAAATGTCAGCAGTTTCAATTAGTAGACACATTTTTTTTGCAACATTGCATTGGTTTATCAGCTTAAAGTAATATCTGAATGAAAACAACTTTAGAATACTCTTGGATCTGCTCTTATTGCCTCTTTATGGGTCATGAATGGAGTTTCATACCTGCCAGCATCTGTCTCACCATCAGTTTCAAAATGTCCAACAACTGTAAACCCCTAAGTAATTGTAAGACTTTTGAAAAAGCAAAAACTGGTTTATAAATCTTAAAAAGCACCTTCTGTCCCTCGCCCTTCTCGCTCTCTTCCTCTGAGCATGGCATGAGGATCACATTGTTGATCTTGCCAAATGATCCGACCAAATCGGTAACTTCCTGTTCCGATGCATCTTTCGGGATTCCCGTCAGATAAACCAGGCGATCTGCCACAGATGAGTCCTGGGCGGCTGGAGTCACCACTTTCTTCTTCTTCTTGGCTGGTGGAGGTTTGACAGACTGGAAATGAACGCATGAAGATTTAGGGTAGTTTCAGGAGATACTCCACAATTGAGATCTAATCAATCTAGCATCAGTGAGCTCACATAAATGACATAATATATGTTTTTCATGTCAACGTTAAATGAACCTGAAGTAACACCCACTGAGTCTGCAGCTTTGCCACTTGCTGTCTTTGTTGTCTTGACTCCAGGCTTTGTCCCGCTCTTTATAGCCTTGGTGGAGGACTGCGATGGTCCATGCTTGGAGCCGTGACCTGTCCTAGAGGAGGGTGGATGTCGGCTGGCGTCAGTGGAGAACTTTGTTGAGTCATCATGTGGACGCTTCAGACCACTACGAGATGGATCACCTGAAGGTACCATAAGACACAAGGAGGAACGTAAGAGAGCAAAGAGAGATGGTAAGAAGAAAAGCGTGAGGGTTCAGATAATAAAATGATTAAACATGTCAAGAAACAGAAGAAAAGAAAAGGGCAAATCTCTGCATTTCTAAGTTAACACAAAGAAAGTGAGTATTTTTTACTTGGGTAGCGCTGGTGGCGAGGGTGATGGTGAGGTGTGTAAGGCCTCCCATGCAGCCTGTGGTGGGGGGGTCCCACCCTGTGTTTGCTGTGAGGTGGGCTCGGGGAAAGAGAGCATGAAACAGATCGGGACACAGATTGGGACGGAGAGTGATCCTTAGGATCCCATGAACCTCGGCTGCCATGTCGTCCGCTCCCACTGGATTAGAGTAAAAGTCGATTTACAGACACGACCAGAAGACTAACACACTGATGCAGGTTAACTGAGTGAGACTGATTTTACACAAAGACCTAAATTATCATTGATGTTTCCATTTATTTCCCTCTGTCCATGTGGTAAGCCTTTCCTGAACAATAAATAAAACACATTCTGTTGAGCCTGTCAGCTAACAGGAGTGACTCCCAGAGTCCAACTGACCTTGGTGGATTTGGCTTCCAGTCCGGATACCTTCAAAGAGACACATAAACATCTATCAGAATCTCAGAATAAGCTGATACGACTAAGTCTTCTTTTTAAAACCTCTATTAAGCAAAATGTGACATGAGGCTCAGTGTGATGCAGTGTTGTAGTACTCGAGTCCAGGACTCGGACTCGAGTCCGAGTCGAGTCACGTTTTGCAGGACTCGTGACTTGGACTTGGACTCGAGCACTGATGACTCGTGACTTGACTTCGACTTGAGCGCTGATGACTCGGACTTGGGGTCGGACTCGAGCATTGACTGCAAGAGGACCCGGATGATAGAGAGGAGGACTCGGGCTTATATATTGATACAGATTGTTTTAATGTTCATATTAGATTTTGTATGTTTCATAAAATGTATTCCGTACAGAGCGAGGGCTGGCACGAGCGTTCGGATGCATTCGCGTTCACGTGACGTCTGCCAGGATTAAAACACGCTACCAGCCGTTCATTTTTGATTCAAAGATTTCATAGTAAATGCAGCGAGAGCAGAGCGACATGTTGGAGATTTAAGAGACCCATCAAGGAAAGAGACCAGCTCAAACTTTAACAGACATCTGTTCAGGATGAACCCAAAAGTGAGAGAGATGCTTAAATTTCTTGAGACCGTTCATCACGTCACTGTGTTAGTATACTGTTAATATTAGCGACTAAAAAAACTAAACCAAAGTTATTAAGTTGTTTGATTAGTTAGAATTCTGATTAATAGTGTTAGGGTGTTTATTGGACACCGGCATTGATCCCAGTGCAGCAGAATCTCTGAGCGCGTCCCCTTATCAACTGAGCACGAGGACGCTGCAGACTGACAAGATAGTTTTATCACCAAACAGTCTGCAGCGTCCTCGTGCTCTAACGTCTTCTGGTAAAAAAAGAAAATAACATTCACCTCTCCCTGTATCTTACCTGCCCATCCAGGTGAAAACCATCAAACTATCAAAATGCTTACTAAAATAAAATAATAATAATGCACATGACATTGTCCTTAACATAAACAACAACAAATAAATGACAAAGTAAAATGATTATGAATATATTAGAATAATTTATATTTATGACATGAAATAATGGAAATAGCTCCAACACTAATGTTAATGAAATAAATGTGTTTCCTACACATCCAAAAGGTCCCACCCAGCCAGTCTAACAGTCAATAGTTTGGATTCAAACGGCTGCCCTCCTTGTAATATATAATATTATAGGTGAGGACTCGACTTGGACTCGGACTCAAGTCATGAGGACTCAACTCTGACTCGGATTTTTCTCTGGTGACTTGGACTCGGACTCGAACACAGAGGACTGAGGACTCGACTCGGATTTGGGGACTCGACTACAACACTGGTGTGATGTGCCAGACCCACTCAGAAATAACCCCAAACCATCAACACAAATTGATCCATTTTCCACCTTGTTAGTCTCTCCTTCATGTGCTGGTAAGGTAAACTGTTAGCTTAATGGGCCATACACTTTTTCTAAAAATAGCTTCAGTAACCTTTATGTGTTGTTTCACATATTTTGAGCTGTATAAGATTGTGCACCAGTATGACTGCCCATCCAATGCTTGCCATAGCATGTATAACTCACGACTGTAGGTGATGTAGGTGTGATGCATGTAAAGAAAAGTCCTCACTTGTTGCGCAGGTCTCTGCAGGCAGCAGTGTGGTTGACAGTGTTAATATGGTCAACCCAGTCCTGGAGGAAAATAAGAAATGGTAGAGGAAGATAACATAATCAGACACAATAATACAACATCCCAAAAAGTGCTACACTTACTTTTTAAATGTCCCAAAACCAAAGGTAAAAACAATTTGAAGACAATTAGAGAGATATGACCTGAGACAAAGGTTCAAGTGAATCTTTGCTTCCATTTTTCATCATGTTGTTGACCACAACTTTTTTGGTATCATGTTTTTGATCAAATTGTGTCACAGCTTCAGACAGAAAAACCACACAATGCTTTGTCTCTTAGTTGAATATTAAGGAATTTGCTTTTTACTTAACATGTTCTGTATCCTGTATTCTTTTTACCAATATCTCAGAGTGACTATCGAGATTAACACATTATACAACAGTCACAAAGAAGAAACACATAAAAACAAAAAACAGTTTTTTAAAGTCTCTTAAAAACTCTTCAGTACACTGATCTCTGCTCATTTACTAGTCCTTTACCAATGCAGAGTAGAAGGGTGTAGAATTCAGAGTAAAGGATAAAAATCCTGCAGTTACAAAAGTTACAGTACAAAGTTTCATTAACTGGAATAAACAAAAGGTTTAAGGTTTTAACCTTTCAACCTCAAAGTTATGATATTACTACTTTATATGAAAATATGAGTCTTTATGGAACAAAATTGCAAAACGTGAAAGCAACATCAATTACTAAATGCTTTTTTCCAAGCCCACCAAATCTTCTACAGACCTTGCGTTCACGTTTAGCACACTGGCCCAATTTTACAGAAGAGGATAAGAGACATTTATTTATTGATTTTATTGATTTTTTAAGGTCTGGCCTTTTCTTTCCAGAATTCTTAGAAACATCTGAGATTTCGATCAGAACCAGAGATACCCTGAACCAACTAATTGTCTGTTAATTCAAATAGATTATATTATAATAATTTAACACGGGACCGTAAGACAGGCTCACAAAGTTTGGGGGCAAACAATTTCAAACTGGTTTACCAATTGTGGCTATTGCAGAGCTAGGTGAACAGCCACATGCCTGAACTGGTTACACAGTGATCAGACACAGCCTACATACAACTTTATCTCTATTGTCCAGATCAAAACACTGAGAAATCACGCCGTGCTAGATGCCACTGCTATCTTTGCTTGCCTGACTTCCTGTCCCACTCCATCTGCTCTGTGCTAATTGATGAGTCGTGCTCCGGCATCCGGCAAAAATAGAAGTCTTGTGTCTCTGATCCGTTGCGTTCGACCTGCCGGATCAGAGAAGAAGCCGGAACGCAACAGAGTGGATCCAGTGGGAGTTAATAGATTGACTAGAATAGAAACCTATCAGATCTGGTGCCATGACAGATTGGAGACGGACCGGACACTGATCTGGTGGAATTTGGCCATTAGACACAACATTGTCAACTGGCATTGTCAAACTACACTTATTGAAATATTAACAATGTTATAATCTATTAGTACTGATGGTGCTTGTGTCATCTCTAGTCAAAGCTCTAGAAACTCAAGAAAAAGTCAGAGTTCTGAGAAAAAACGTCAGACGACAATTTGTTTCAGTTCTGACCTGTTGGTACAAGATAATGGAAAATAACTCAAAGAACCTTTTCCCCTTCTGTTAAATTTGGACAATCACATTTTATAGGTATCAATGTTGTGAAAGTATACTGCAAACCATTTTCAAACATAGTTATTCCTATAAATAGTAAATCATATACCCATTAAGAACAGCGCTCAAAAGCCAGAGACCAGAGTGCTGGATTTTATCAGAGAACCAAGGATTTTTAAATATTCTACTCATCTGTTGCCATGTTTTTCAATGACTTTGGAACTATCTTAAATATTTTTTCTAAACAAAACAAATAATTACTGATGTACTGTCTTTCTGCTAAACATCATTGCCATTTAACAGTGTACATTCCCAGTCATAACAAAACACAATTTCACTGAAGAATAAAAAATGTTGGTACAGTTAAGCACCCAGTGAAAACCCATCAAATATGACTGAGGGAAAAAAAAGACCCACTTTGTGTTAAAATGGGTTATGGACCCAGATTCCTTTTTTTTTTTTTTTTTTAATACATAGCTTGGTTCCAATTTTTGACCTTGCATTTGACATTATTGCAGTTAAATATACATTTTTCACCACAATAGTTTCTTTATATCATCAGATAAAACACAGACAAAAATAGTTGTGTTTGGTGACCATGATTGTACTTCAAAAATGTTTTGTGTGAACACTCTTTTAGTTGTTAAGCTAAAATAGCTCAAATATTCTATTAATCAAAGTATAAATTGAATAAACACGACAGACATATTTCAGTTTGGCAACAAAAGTTGATACCTGGTCTCTAGTCAGGCCATCTCTGTAAAATGTTGCGTTGTGCTTCCCTTACCATCTTCTTCTACTGTGTATTTAGCTATGTTTGGGGTAAATAAAAAGGGATTTTGGGTTTAAAAAAATAATAATTTTGCTAAGAAACTGTCCAATTTAAAAAAAATCAGTCCTTTAGTGTAACTTTTAATGTTTTAGAGCTTTGATGGGAACTACAAGCTTAATAAGGTGGGGGTCTGCCAGTCTTTGACAGGAGAATCGAGCCCTCTTTGACTTCAGACATTCGCCTCTTAAATATACAATTTTAAGCCTGTTTTTTTTACCTCATGACCATTTCCTGCAGTTACTGAGGTTGGAATAACTTGATTTAAGCAAAAAAGATGAGGAAATCTGTGCGACCAGCCTGTGGCAACTCCCATCAATCAAATACAAGACACTCCACAACAACAAGCTAGCCAGATCAGTTACTGACTTATTCTGAAAACTTCATATGCCAAACACTACTTGAAAGGCAGCAAAATCACTCATCTGAACAACTGTGAAGCTATTCCTTTCAGACTTCGGTACAAAGGCGTGTTGGCACTCACCTTTTCCTGATCACACTGTGTATGGCACAGTGAGCAGGTATGGGGATACACCTTTGGAGACACAGCTGAGAAATCACTTATCATGGTGGGGGTTGGTAACTTCTTGCTGCTGCTGCTGTGTGGTTTTGAGCCTGACGGAGAAGAGAGTGAGCGTCTCGAAGAGGCATCGCTCCTGGTTTCAGATGAGGGCCTAGGTTTTGGTGCTTCCCGTCTGTAGTCCCGGTCTAGATTGCGCGGCTTGGATGATGGCGGAAATTCTCTCCCAGGGGATCGGTTGCTCTTTCGATGGTCGCTACTTGTCCTGCGGTAGTCCTGGTCTCCATGTTTGCTTGGTTCAGTGGGTTCCAAACGAACTTGCCGCCTTTCAGCTTTCACCGGTTTTGGAGCTGATGAGGATTGCAATGGGGTTGGGTACATTTTAACAGTCCTTTCAGTTGAAAGTTGCTCTCTTTTGAAAGTCTTTCTGTTACCAGTTTCTTCCTTTGCCCTACTCGCATGGCCATAGTCAATTACTTTACCGGCAGTCTGTGTAACAGTAAGAAGGCTGGGCACCTCTGGGGAGTGCGAAGAGCGAGAGGGATGCACTGGCATTTCTTGGACGCCACTTGTGAACGAGGGTGACGGAGCTGCAGTATTCTGTGTCCCTGTTTTGTTGATTTGGATATCGCGGAGGATGAATGGTAAAGTATCAGGGGTGAGCTGATCATCAGGGTAGTGACTCAGCACCTCTAAGTCCTCATTTGAAAGTCCAAAGCTAGCCAAGATACTTCCTGCACTTTCTGGTGTGTACATCCCCTGATTATCCCCACTTCCCAGTGGATGCCGGGCCTGTGAGGGGGACTGTAAGTCACCCGTTTTCCAACTTTGAATGCGTGCTCCGGCATGGCTGCTCTGGGGCTGCTGTTGAGGCCCGGGGTGTCGTTGGGACTGGTGACTACCACCAGGTGGAGGACTGGAAAACAGTTTTGTTGGAGGTTGGTAGCTTGACCAGTCTACTCCTTGCTGATGGGCAGACGGATTTTCAGAGTTGAGTGCCATTGGGTTAGAGCCAAAGCTTCCATGTTGACTGATCCCAGGAGCAGAGCTTTGGTTCTGGTGTTGGTTTGGTCGATTCATGTGGTCAATGAGCCGGTGATCCATGTCCCTAGCACCACGGATAGCCAGAGCGGACTCTAGCTCATCAGGGAGCTGGGTGGGACGAGGAAACTGGAAACCCATCGCCTGTGACAGCATGTCAGAAGAGCGATTCTGATGTTGATTTGGAGGTGGCTGATGGTGTGGAGGCCTGGGCCCATTTGAGAAGGACTGCGACCCTTGTTGCTGGGAGTGGTGGTGATACATTGCAGCAGAGAGACACGGTTGTGCGTTACTGTAAGTTTTGCAGTTGGTGTCTATGTTAAACCCAACAGCCGACACCTGCTGTCTACTGAGAAGACTGAGTAGGGCGAGGTGAGGAGGTAATGCTGCAGCAATCCTGTTGTTGTTCTGACACTGGCTGCCAACAGTTATAGTTGCTAGAGTTGCAAGCTGCTGAAGAGCAACCTGTGCTTGACTCGCAATCTGAGCAAATCGGAGAGCTGTTACTGCAGCAGCACTGGGTCCAAAAATGAAATGGGTCCCTCTGGTACTGTTGGCGATGGAGAACGTTGCGTTGGGCTCCAACCGAAGGGAAGGTACAAGGCGAGAATTACTGTCTGTGTGCACAGCAAGGCTGTGAGATGGAAAGCAGAAATAAACTATTACATATGAACAAGCTTAACTTTTCATTTCAAGGTAGCTTTCAGGTGTAGTCCTTTATCCCACGCACTTCTTTACAAAAAGTTTGAACAGCTGTCATTTTGTGGTTTCTTCCCTTTATGTTTTTTTTCTAGGCATTAAGAAATATTGTCAGCATCAAATCTCTCTCTTGTGCTCTCCCTAGTTTCTTCTAGGACAGTAAAGCAAATCAATATTATGAAATAACACAGGTTCAATAAAAAGCCAGAAAACTCAAACAGCATGTATAAATTTGTCCAAACCATGACACAACCCGTCTTTGTTTTAATTCATTAAACACTTTACCAATGAACCCTGATCATTGCTCCGTCTACAAATTATCATACACACCTTCCTTGTCCTGGGAGATTCTTAAGACATAGACACAGAAGAAGAAAATATTTTGCACTTTTCTTTTCGTTATGTCAGGAAAACACCAACAAACACCCAGAAAATGTTGGCTTGTTCGACATACTCACCATAGGACCTAATACAATAGCTAGTCCACTGAAAAATGGCTTGTTGTGTTAGAAGAGATGTAAAAGCCATGACAAAGGTCAGTGTGATGTAAATATTAAGTTTACTTTCATAATCTGAATCCAGTATATCCACTCTCATTGTATCCTAAAGCTAAGCCAACTGTGGGCTGGGTTCCTGATGTTTTTTGCATTAACAAGACATACCAAATCTTATATTTGTCAATATTGTCAGGATGATAATCAAACAGGGATAGAACAGTAGTTTCCCTTGTCAGTGTGTTCTTCATTAAAAAATATTTTAAATAAATCCAGATACAAAAAACAGAACTTCATACACTGACCACATCACGTTACTGTGCAGAATCAATTCGTTTAATTTCTCTGAGCTTTGAGGGCACATTTCTTGTAATAGGACAGAGCCAAGTAACCTTTGACCAAATAAGAGCTTTCTGGGAATAATTGATCTTGCATGCTGGAAGAAAAACTAGATAGAGAAGACAAAGACAGTGTTTTTATTGCTAAGCATTTTAAAGGGTTCCTGCTTAGGAGGTTAATGAGGCATTTTTTAAATGTGGTTCAAAATAATGCAAAATTATCTGCTGGAAATATAACATGCAAGTTGTCACATCATGTCGAATGCAGGTGCATAAAGACAGCAGGATGAGTCTTCAAGTTGACGACATGCCAGAGTATTTACTGCTGTGATCTGACTGTTCAATGTCTATATATTGTAATATTACCCTAAAAGAATCTACTTCAGGAGAAAATAAGCAGATGGGGCAACATAGCCAAGCTTCAGTGTTTTTTCTTGTTAAATAACATTTCAAATAGCAATAAAGATATAACAACTTTAGCATCTAGCTTCATTAAAAGGGAAGTGCACTGATAGTGTGAATAGGCTGATGTTTGATTTAGAGCCATGCCTGTGTTACCACATTGTTACAGGCTGGAAATTCAAGGTCAGCATCTACAGTTCAAATATGTAATTTCTGTATGAAATTGGAATTGGCACAGAAGTACATTTTGCCACCACCTGGAGAAGCGGCTTCACAAGTCAGCTTTTAAAACACGGAAGTAAGGAACAGCATCTCGCCACTCAGCTGAAAATAGGGGCTATTCAAATTTGTGATATGAACAATAAATTGCAATGCTTGTTTTTAAACAGCAGAGGTTGCTATTTGCCTTTCACGTGGCTGCATTCAGTAGGAGAAACTGTAAAAACTGGAGTAAATGGACAAAAACCTGAAGTATTAAGGGTCATTTGATTCAACGGAGATCCCTACAATTTACCAAAGACGCAGTGGTATGTGGCCATGGACAGTAACGTGACCAGAAATGTAGTTTCCTAACATATACAGGGATCTGATTTCAAAGATGGGGAGGTACACAAAGCAAAGCCTAAAGGCATACAAAAGCTCTGATTTGATCAGTGATGGATTTACCATCAAGTACACAGTTGGTGCCTTCCATTCATTTCTAATGTCACAATTACACAAAGTACAACTAATCAATGATGATACACGGGATTTCATTGATGTACTCAGAAACTACACTTAGTTGTGATAGGCTGCTTTCACTTCATAAAAAATACAAGGAAATGCATTTAGTATTTGGCCCAAAGGAAGCGTTATGTAGTATTTTGATGTAATCTGCGATACTAATATGTAATTACCTTGTGTTTCAAAACCAGATGTGTCAAACAGACTTTGCAGCATATTAGACACAAACATAAAACACAATCCAGTGCCACTTGGATGCTGTGCCGTTGTTGTTCTGTTACTTTACCGATGATCTACTGAAATTTAAAGTTTAATTCTACCTGATGTAAATGGGTAAAGAAGAGGGAGATGGGAATGGGTCCATTTAGAGTCATCACTACGGCTTCCAGTGCACGATGCAGATATATCACTGTAACTGCACAGCCTTGCTATTAACGTTAAGTTGCATCTCAACCTAATGGGGCTCCATGGTGCAGCGGTTCCTGGTTTAAGTGAGGAATTTGCATGTGCTTCCCTTTGCATGCATGGGTTCTCTCAGGGCTTCATCTGGCTTCTTCCCACAGTCCCAAAACAAGCATGTCAGTATTGATGACTCTAAATCCCACTACTTACACCTTCCTTGATTTTTATTAAATGTCTAACCTGCAAATCACAATGATTGATTCAAATTTGAAGAAGGTTGTTTCTGTATCATGCTGTTTCTCTTTATCTGACCCCTACCCTAAAGAAGCAGTGACAGGGATAGAGAATAACTAGACATAATCTTTTTTCTGATGGTCTGCTTTGATTGTATATATTATATTGAGGCACCATTATTAATTTAACTTTAATAAACCGCTTAAACCTCCACACATAAGTGTTTTTATAGTATGTGTGCCCCCCCCCCCCCCCCGTGCCACAGCACTGTGAGAGCTCTGCCCTGTGTTGTCCAGAAGTGAAAATGGAAACCCACATAGAGCTATTTATCAACAGGGTAGCCGGTGAGATTTACATGTTATATTCCAACCCTCAGTACAACCAGGACTACAGTCTGTATTGTCATTTAAATATACAACTTAGAAAAATAGATCATGTTTATGGTTGTATGAGTCCATGAATGTCACACTATGGTGCTGAAGATGTATTCATTATGTGCTGCGGGTATGAGCTGCGGACATCTTAGTGAACCAGGCTGACTCACAGTCCACAGACTCGCTAACCAGACTTGTTTCTCCATGACAAGGAAACACCCATGATCACGATAAAACAGAATCTGTTCCAGGAAAGGGCCTATTTCCATGCAGCTACACAAACCAGCAGTTTGGCGTGTTTTCATTATGTACGGAGGGTTAGCTAAGCTAGCTGAGTTAGCCACTGGGAGGAAATCAAATCACCTGCTGCGCATCATTTTACGAACAACTACCGTTTCCAGACACATAACACGTTTGTTGGAATACCTTTCTCACTGTGAAGGTGTTTTTTCTTTGTTGTGGCCGGCCAGAAAATCCTGATCCTTCTCAACACGCAGCCATTCCAATGAAATTGAGCCCATGGTCCGCCATTACCATCTACGACACTTCCGCTAGGAACTTTTCAAAATAAAAGCGGTATCTGTAAAATTCTGATTCAGTTTTTTAATTAATCAATTAATGAAATAACCAATAAATAAATAAACTGTTAGATTCCATCTTAAAAGCTACCTACTTATGTGTAAGCAGCCATCAGTATTTTTATTATCTTGTTTTCCTTTATCTTTGTTTCTACTTATGGCACTTCCTAATTAGTTTTTGATGACTAATGGTGGATTTTATTGATTTTATTTCTACCTTGTTTTTCTTGACTTAGCATATTTGTGGAACTAAGTGCCTGCTGACCTCAGGTCCATCACAACTGTCTCCACTTTTAAAGAAGACTCAAAACATATTTATTTTCTCAATGGTATGAATGATGACTGTTGTGATTGGATGCATGTGCAGCAACAATTGCTGTTTGTTTGATTGCTGTGTCTGATGTATGCTGGGTGTATATATTGTTTTTCTGTTTTTTATCTATTCTATTTGGAAAAATAGAATAAGAAATCAACAAAAGCTATAACAAAAAAAATTGCATAATGGGCCAGCTATTTTTTTCATGGAGAGCTTTTGAATCAAAAGATGAATATCAGTAGATTTATCTCAATAAGTTTGTTTGTAACCAGAGTTGGGGTGAATCTTTGAATCTTTGAAAGGCTGTTTGGCTGTAGTCAACAAACCAAATCACCAGAGTGAAGATCTATCATAATAATAACTGAATATTCAAATTTGAGATTTGGATTAAATTGTTTTGCAGTTCAGGATATCATGTCAACAGATTTTCCAACTTTGTGGCAAGAAAGATTGGCCAATGGAGGTGAAATCAAGCAGCAACCTTTTGTGTTTACACCTTAAAAGACACAACTATGTATGAATGATGACTGTTGTGACTGGATACATGTGCAGCAACAATTGCTGTTTGTTTGATTGCTGTGTCTGATGTATGTTGGGTGTATCTATTGTTTTTCTGTTTTTATTTATTCTATTTGGAAACTTTTTTTTTTTTTTAATTCTCCATGTAAAGCACATGGAACTTACATGTAATGAAATGTGCTTTATAAATAAAATTGCTATTGCTATTGCTTTTGCTTTTGCTCTGGTTGATATTCAATTTTCTGTTTTCATTGAGGTTTACTTTTTTAGTGCTAAGCACTTTGTCAATTAGTTTTTCATGGATTGCCCTGTGCTGTTTATTGGTTTGACGTAAAAAGGGGGCTGACACGCTGCAAACAAAATCTACCTATGGGTACGAATAAAGTAACTTTGATCCTATGAACATTGTATCTGTCATTTCAATGTAGCGGCCTTTCCATGCTCTGCCTGCCATGCTTTACTCTAGGAATATCAGCCAACAAGTCAGTAGTCCTGCTGCAGGAAGCAGTTAGCCAAAACCCGTTTCTGTACGCTGCATTGTCTACAGTCCAGTTAGCAACTTGAGAAGTGACCATCTGCTCAAAAGTGAAGCGATATTCACCCCACATAATATGTCTGCAAATCAAATGCCATAGTCTGTCAGCCTCAGTGTCACTGTAAATAGTAAGTCACACAGAGGCTCCACTCTAGCTCACATCAGCAGATGAACCAAAACATGAAATTATATTCTTGTGATTTGCATACAATTTCAAGTTTTTCAAAATGGCAGCAGCATGATGCATTTGAATACAAAGTAGAAAGTCAAGCTCTGTCAGGTCTGTCCTTGACAGGAGCAGAACAAAAACTATTGTTAGTTGAATGGAGGGAAGTTTGATAATTTTAGATGCTTTTCAAAATCTTGTGAAATCCAAATGCTGATTTGCTTTCAAGACACAGAAACAAGCAGGTTTGTAGCTCAAGTCGAAATGTTTGGTCTAAAAGTTGCACTTTCATGCAGATATCTGGTTAGAGAAAAATATATTGCTATCATATTACCAGGTTGTCATTTTGGGGGGTTGTGTTCCACCTGCTTTTTCTCTTCATATTGACAGATTTTCCTGCATACAACAATGCCTGCTGATGCTAAAAACTGAAATCAGAACACTTTTTGTACTACAACCTAGACCACCAAGTATGGTTTCTGCATTTATAGATAATCTGTCAATAAAGACGATACTACATGGTGAAGAAATTAAATAGTTGATATAATCCTCCTGCTTACTGTTTAAAAAAATGAAAGAATCCTTGGTCTTTTATTAAAAATGTGATCCTTTCTAAATTCTAGCGCAGCACTCTGGGAATTGGAGGCCCAGTCTATTCCACATGGAATATCGTTTTGGCACTGCACACACACACACACACACACACACACACACTTGCCCAGAGTATTCATATCCTCTTTCAACCAGTGTGATGGAGGAGGTGAGAGAAACATTTGTCAGTCATAAATTGAACTCCCTCAACTCTTCTTAATAACCACATCTGTAGCCCCCCCTCGTCCTGAACATATATTATTGTGCTGATGGTTATATGTTAAGCCAAGAGACACTGGCATGTGACTGGCATGAGATCAATGGAGAAAACTGGCTGAGTGACTGGAATGGGGAATGAACAGAGGGAAAAAATACAGTGCATGATAGAGCATGTGATGAGCCAGCAACAGTCTGGGCATGTGACAAAGATGATACACGAACTACTGAAAGTGACATTTGAGCAACCCACTCTTGGTTCAGCTGCTTGGTTGTTGCCAATGGAAATCATGAATCTGAATGGGTCATTTTATCATCCTGAATTCCCCAAATGTGGTGATGACTTTTTGAAATTAATCTAAAAACCGAATTACAAGTTTGAATGAAAAAAATTGCCACATCTTTATGAATCCTGGAGTTTTAATTTATACAGTAAGGCTGTCTGTCGGGAAGAATCTGGCATTGGGATGCATGACATGATAAATGATGACATGCTTTGCAAAAACAAGGAAGTAGCCTATATTGAAGTTTTGAAAGGAGAACTTTGAGTGTACATACAACATAGCACAATGTGTGTTAAATTTTAGTTAAAAGGGTCTACTTTTCATGCACCTAAAGCATTCATATGCAGACTAATGCATTTATATTTGTTGCAATCTGAACCAAGGAGTTAGCATTAAGAAATGCAAAAATCTTTGTATTTTAACTATAAATTTAATAAGAAAAACAATGTTTTCGAGGATCAATATAGTGTCACATTATAAGTCAAGTGTACATGAGGGTTATAAAATCAACTCATAGATCTAAAGAAAGAATTAAGTAAATTGCCTTGCACCCCACATATACACACACTCAAACACAAATGAAAAAACACACATACACACACACTTACACACACTCACACACACCACACAAATAGCCTGTACGGATGCTAGCAACCTGTCATTACGATGATAAGCCAGGAAGGGAAGCCTGATTAACTGGCAGTGAGGCGTAAGAGAAAACAAGGTGACAAAATGAGGTGCAGGGGTGCAGAAATTACTAGCATTTGTGTTTGTTTGTGTTAGAACCAGGGAAGACATACAGATGGAGTGAGCCAGAGAGGGTTAGTCACAGTGAGCTGAAAGATGGATTGTATCTGAAGAGGGAGTCATTTGATAACAGAGACCTTTCTTCTCATCTCCAGAAAGCAAACAGATATTCAAAGTTCTAATTGTTTTATGGACAAAATAAGAAATCAACGAAAGCTAAAAAAAAACAAAAAAACAAAATGAGCCAGCTATTTTTGCATGTAGAGCTTATTTTGAATCAAAAGATGAATATCAGTAAAATTGTCTCAATCAGTATGTTTGTAACCGGGGTTGGGGTGAATATTTGATTCTTTGAAAAGCTGTTTGGCTGCAGTCAACAAACCAAATCACTAGTGTGAACATCTATCATAATAATAATAACTGAATATTCAAATTTGAGATTTGGATTCAATTGTTTTGCAGTTCAGGATATCATGTCAACAGATTTTTAAACTATTGTGGCAAGAAAGATTGGCCAATGGAGGCGTAATCAAGCAGCAACCTTTTGTGTTTACCCCTTAAAAGACACAACAATGTATCAAGACCCAGTGACTATGATTGCTTTTTATTGACTGAATTGAATTATTTTTCTTCGTTTTTTTGTCATCTTGAACCTGCTGACTTATTTGCCTGGCTGCCTGTTAGCTGCTAATGGCTTGCTTACCTGCCAGTATACTTGCTTGTGATGATCCCTAACGGAAAACAAATATTTGAATAGCACCAGTCTGCTTTTTTTGGTCTGCATTTCAGTCCTTCATTGCTGCCTGTGCTCCTAACCCTCTCACCAATACTCTGTGTAATATTGTAATGTGCTTGTTATTTAAGGAAGGAAGAGGATATGGATAGAACAGAATGTAATTGAATGGATGCTATGTGGTCATCTGCTTCTGCAATGAGTGTGCACTGCTGGCCTGTCTTAACCTGAATGTCAAAGGTTGAACTTTATTAGCAACTTGCCACTGGGACAGAACATTTATTCATGTGCTGATGAGCTATGGTAATAACTTAATGTCAGTTGGGACTCAGCTTGGGTTTCTCGCTGTTCGTGCCTCTTACACAAGCAGACTCACTCACACCAGCTAGCTTGACCATTGCAATGTAGTGCTGTAATCTGAGCTATATGAAATGGTCTCACATGTGCTTTTTGTTTGATAGTGTTTCAAGCTGAGCTTGTCTCTGTTTCTTAGTACTTCAACAGTCTGTCTATTCTCGAAAAAGTACACTGGGGTAGGAGTAAATTTGTCAATTTCAGAAAAATTCCAGGAGTGATTAGAAGTTATTCGGTGAATTTGGGCTCCAGAATTCATCCCATGTTGCTGCTAATACTTGGACAGATCAAGCTATGTTCAGAATGGACCACATGCTGTGGATTATCCTGCATGTTCACTCCACTTGATACTTGTTTCTACACCCAGACAACATTCCAATGCTGAGTCAAATGAATGACTTAATTAGATCATCTGGATCAAATGTTGGCTTGGATAGCATAACATTCTGTCAGGAAAGACCTACTAGAACACCAGTCAGGGACTCACTGAAAGCAGAAGAGGACATGCAGGATGAAAGGAAAGAAGAAAGGAGCCCTTTAAATCAATTTCATCAACTCATGAAGTCCCGATTTGAGCAATTTTTGTGTGAATCTCATTTAACTCTTGAGTGACTTTTGGAACAAGCCATTCAGAGCACCCTGCAGTCTCTGCAGCATTGTCTGGCGCTAGAGGGGCCAGAAGCTAATGTTGTTGGGGGGCCTTGGCATGGTAAAGTTTGGGAACCCCTGGTCTAGCACATTAGCAGGGTAGAGGAGAAACAAAGAGAAGAAATGTAACAAACACAAGAGTCATTCTTTTACATATCTTGGGGTCTTAAAGACTTGATAATTACAAAAGTTTTAGAATTAATTCAGATTATCACTTCAGCTGTGAACCAATGAAAGAAGCTGTAATGACTATAATATCTATGGAGCAAATGTACCCTGTCAAGGTACATCTTATTTTTTTTTGCCAGTGACAGGCCCAGGTTTAAAAGTTTAGCCATTACAGCACATTTCTGCCAGTACAGCTTCAAAACTAGACGCATGGTTCAGTCATCAAGACTTGAAAACATTTACTGAAAGGGCCCAGGTTTATAAAGACCAGGATTGTATTGTAATTTACTGGGCCAGGTGGTTGGCTGTGTATTTAATTCATGGCTCAAATGAGCACCAAATACCAAAACAGTGACCATCCAAATACTTCCTCTGTTCACCTCTGAAGGTCAAGTTGTGTCAAAGACTCTTCATAACTTGTCTAATTGTGTCTTTAAGATTTATGGACTTTTTAACTGCTGTCACTTCTCTGGACTGCCAAGGCCATGAGGTCATCCAAACAGCAATGCAGAAAGGGGGGGGGGGGGGGGGGGGGGTGGTGAAGAAACTGGTATGTGCGTGTTGGTGTTCCTGGCCGTCACAGTGAGCCAGTTCAAGTTTTATGGTCCTGCTTTTTGTATCAGTAACATGAGTTCAAATGAAGTGTGGTTGCTTCAGGAGGAAAAATCAACAAATACATCTAGGTTTGAAAGTTAGATGTAGTTTTAAGTTTTGGCTCTGGAGAAATGCTGACCATTAAAAGGGCAAAACACAGCTGTAAACTGTAACTCATACTGTAAAAATGGATCCCTGCCCTGCATTCGAGAGCAACGAAGCATGTAGCTCAGACAGATTCAGGGTCAAGGGCACTATTACAGTTCAGAGAAGGCAAAGTTAGCGTATGAGTGTCTTGTATTCTCTACGGAAGCTGTAATGCCAATGTATGTTTGAAACTGGACTTGTCTTCACCATATTTAAAGAAATCTAAAATAATTAATATGGTGCTGAATGTGGCTGGAAGGTTTCTAAAGGGTGACATATTATGCAAAATCGACGTTTTAATGGTTCCCTACCTGAAACTTGTTTCCCTGGCATGTCTACAAACCCCCCCGAAAATGAAAAGAATCCATTCTGCCCCTGTTCTGATTTCTCCACCTTTCTGTAAATGTGTGCTGAAACGAGCCGTTTCAGTTTTCAGTGTTTTTCATACGTCAACTTGGGCACCACTTCATGTTAGATGGCTGACTCAAGTTGCCCGTTTACTACATCTGGAATGTAAGTTACTTGTTACAGCTCAATCGAAAAGCTGGTTATACAGGTGTTAAAACAAATGGAGCCTCATAACTTCATATTGTCCAAAAAATAAATGGTTAAGTTATTGGACATTAGTTAAGTTGGCTAGTTTTTGGTACAGCTTTCAAGGATACTAGGTGGCAGAAGAGGTGCTTAGTAACAAGAGGATAAGGGTGGGAACGATTAGCAGAGTAGGTCCAGGAAATCATCTTTAGACCAGATCATCTCATTTCAGGTCAGGCTTAATGGTCTATCCAGGCTACAAAAGGAAGGGTCCTACCAAGGCTGGATTCTCTGAGATGTGCTACCCTCGAATTAGGACACAGCCATTGTTTCTATCCACCTTTGTTGAGAGCTAATAGTGCACAGTAGTGATCAGATGGATGTTAGGAGCTGGTACCGACAGATGCTAGCTACCAGCCTGTCTGGCCAACACTCAGTTCATTTAGTTGAAATTGTTAACATGCTAATCACTGGTCTTTGAAGCTCAAGCAAGTGTCTAGCTTGGAGTGTAGCTGATCCAACATGTTCTTCGGCTCAGAATGCTAGGAACCACCATCAGATAAGACGTCACGCCTAGCCATGTATGATTCTAGTGGGTTCCTTCGGCCAGCTAATTACCAGCCTCCAGAGATAATGATGAGCCCAGCAAATAGCCAATTCACTGTGTTGCTAGTCTCAGCCTGCGATTAACAAGCCTCTCTGCCAATTGCACAATTTGGTAGGAAGCTGATCTAATGCGCTGCTTGCCTGGGCATACTCATACTTGAAGATGCACCAGCCAACATTTGCCAGATTAAGCGTTTGACTTGCCTCAGTGTGCTAGTTACATGCTCACAAAGCTAGTAGGTAGCCAAACAAGTAGCAGGGCCAATTTGTTTTTAACCCTGATATACCAATTATCAATCACTAATCATAAGACAATAGGAAGCCAAGTTGGTTGCCAGCTTCTTGAGCAAAGTAACCAGCCACAGATCTTAATGACAAGCCAAGCTGTCGGTTTCTAGCAATTTGTACTACTCAGCTGACTCAGATGCATGCTAGCAAAGCAAATGCCTGATCTAGTACTGTAGGTAGCCAGACCTGGCTGACTTTAGTTAAGGATAAAGAGGATCAACTGAGGAATGTGAAAACAGAACTGCAGTAATCTAGACTGACAAAATTAAAGTGTGAACTATTAGCTTAAGATGTGTCAAAATACTTTTCAATTCATAACATTGTGCACAGTACGGCTCTCAATGTACTTTCCCTTCCCGTGTGTTAGGTGAGACGCATGCTGTATCCTTTGTCTCATGACCAACGTCTGAGGACAGGCCTGAGTTGCTGCATATCATAAGGCTGGCCATGATTTGTGGTGACATAATCACAAGGACCCCTCCACTCTCTTATAGATACTTGAAATGCTGCTCTTGCTCTTCTGCAATCTGTGATTGTTTTAACCTGACACATGTATGCATGTGATTGGGTGTGTAGCAGTGGCATGCATTTTGTTTGCACATGTCCCACATTAGTTCAATGAAATAAATGAACAGTGAATTAGATCATGTCAACAGTTACCAGGCATCTTCAGTCTGATTAATTGTGCATGTGATCACAGCTAATGTCATAGTCCCAAGTTGTTTTTAGACATAGGTGAGCTAGGCGATCATCCAGATGGAGTGGCGCCAAGGATGAGGAATAGTGCAAGACTAGACAGCATCATGGCAGGGAGCCAGGGGAAAGTGTTAGACTATACATCATGCTTCCCCCCTCATGACTCAAATACACTGAAAGAGAGAGACGGTGCATGCACATGTACATTTGTATCTTAATTTATCACAAGATTTTGACAATACATGACATTATAAGTTACAAAGCACAGTAAATAACAGATACTTAAAGACTTTAACTCCAGTATATTAGAATAGCTGATTTTTACTTCTAGCAAAATCCTTTCCTGGTTTGATATTTTTTCTTCAACACTATAGCTGCATTTCAACTCCACTGTCTAATTTAAACCTCACAGCTTCTTGATAAGTGGTAAATGTTTTAATGCTGCTGACAACCAGTATTAAAGGGTATCCCTGTCTGTGTGTGTGAAGGAGAGGATAAAATGTATAAGCACGATGACAAGCAGATGCTCATGGGATAAGCTTTGGGATTACATCTGTCCGCACCAAATAAGAGATGATTCCTCTTTTATGACCACATGTAAATGATACTGTGAATATATAAACTTCAGCTTATCACTATCATGTGTTTTGTGTATCACATAGTATCTTCTAGAAGGGCTTTTAACCCTTTACTGCTTGCAGAACCACTTGAAGATCTATGATGGGAAATGGCAATAACACAGATCAAGACTATTGATCATGCTGTTGTATTATCATCCTGTTCTGATCCAAGTTTTAATTGGTACAAACAATGGAAAGATGAAAAATTATTAGGATCACAATAACTCAAATTTATTTTTGAGAAACAGGAGCTCTGTTCATAATTTAACATAGAGTGGTCTAGACAGCCTATGTTTGTAAAAGCATCTTAAGATAATGTTTGTTGTGATTTGGCGCTAAACAAATAAAGATTGATTGATTGATTGATTGATTGATTGATTGATTGATTGATTGATTGATTGATTGATTGATTGATTGATTGATTGATTGATTGATTGATTGCAACAGATGGAGAAAATCCAGAAATATCAGGCCATGTTTTAAGGTTAAACAACATTTCTGATAACCACAACAGCAAATGTTAGCTTTCATTACAGCTAATACTACTGTCTGCAAGGAACATAACCTCAATGACTTTAATGGTAATGCAAAAACGATTGCAGAAACTTTGGTTGTAGTACAAATCAGGTGTTTTTGGCAAAAATAAATAAATATAAACAAACTTTTACGAAACTATGTTTGAAGGGTTGTTTTGGTTGGTTACTTCCAATAAACAGGTCTGAAGTTTACCGAAATAACATCATGATGCAGATTAGTAAAAAGTCAGGCTCTGTCACATAAAAAAAAAACAACTTGTTTGTTTGTTAAATGGATGTCTGATGCATTCCAGCAAGTCAGGAAAACTGAATGTTGATTGCAACATCAAGCAGAAATGCGAACTGACGTTAATCTAACATCCTTGGTGACAAATCAAATATTTGAGTGGTAAAATCTTAAAGAACTAATGAACGGTGTTTTAAATTTACCTCACCTAACCCTAATTTTTTGGGTGAATATCATTTTATAAAACATGAATTATGTTTTCTTTTTTACATTCATTGTTTTTATCAATTTCAGACCCTAGTTCAAAGTTCTCTCTCCAGTTTTTTCAGTTAATTCAGCGACAATTTAGTTTAAAAATGCAGTTAGCTTCTGTTTGGCAGCACAAAGACGTGCATGGGTCAAATGGGTTAGTGGGTTAAAAGGTGAACAGGATGAGCTCTGCTATCGCTGGTTACATTTTGAGACAGATCTATATGTTGGATAGTTGATGAATGTCCCTTTTAACAATTCAAAATAAGATTTATGTGAAATTTGGTGATCTTTCGTCAATTTCCAGTATTTCCCAGAAGCGCTTAAAAATGTGTGCCCACTTAACAAGCAAAAACTAAACTTCCCTCTGGTTGTCACACACATTGAAAACATGCAGATACATGTTACTTTTTCAGAGATAAACATCACTTAGTTTGTTGACTTAATTTTCCTAAAATGAACCGGATATACTGGCCCTGACTCCACCCAGTTACTCACTGATGAGCTGCTTTCATGAGGTTCATGCCGGTCCTCTGAACTCGCTTCTTCTTATTGGTCTTCTGCATCTCTAGGCCACTTTGGACCAGGATCACCTCCCCTCAGGAATCCAGCAACAATAGTGAGGAGGCAAGAAAGAAATAATAAAAATCAAGAACCAAGAAGAAGGATGTGTGGATAAGCAAAATAGTCCAAGCCGTGAAATTGTTAGCAGAGAGACTGAACTTTCATTCACTGAGTGCTGCTCCATGTGCAGCCGACTCAGTGCAAGTTAGAAGTGTTCTGACCCTTGCTCCCTCTCTGGCATCTCACTCACTCACAACATACCCCCTTCTCCTTGTATCACACAGACACATGGAACCAGTGCAAGGAATTTTTATCACCCCCTCTAAACTGTCAGAAATGCATGCCCACAGAAGACATTCACACCCGGATAAAGAGTGTCTACACTAATGAGACTCATTGCAAAATAACAAACAGGCCTGAGCTGAGTCATGTGGATTATATTTTATTTATTTTTATCACAGTATAACATGTACAACACATTAACCATGCTCCATTTGAGCCCCTATAAAGTCTGAACTGCAGCTATTACGATGTCTTTTTCGGTCACTCGGGCGGCGTGCAGGCTTCGCCCTCTTTACAGGATGGTAGGGATTACTGGGTCACAAGTAACAGCTTCAGAGGCTTCAGTTACAGAAGACTGCTGATTCAGAAGAGGAATGAGGAAGCTTGGGGGGGACAGCAAGAGAGAAGACGGGTGGCATGATGTAAGAGAGAAAGAAGATAGAGTCACACGTAAAACCAAAGAAGAGTTTTCATCTCTGGTAACTGAGAAGGGGAGTAGGGAACACCCGAAGATGAGTTCTGTCCCAGAAGGAAAACTCTCACAGCATGTACTATCATTTTTAACCCCAGTGGCTTTGGATGTCATTACGTAAACTCTTAAATCTTGATAGCACCTTTTTATGTTGTGCTTTTGTTGCTTGTAAATAAGACAGACACACAAAGGCTCATATTTTTGGGAACAACAAGGGCAAAATAACTGGAAAACTAAGAAAAATAAACCTTCGGAGTATACAGCCATGAAAAATACACTTGAAGATAGAATTCCAACCTTTTCTTTTCAGAATACTGAGAGAGAAATTTAAAATTCAGATTTTAATCTCCCTTTCATAGATCAGGACGTACATTTGAAGACTAAAAAATGAGTTTCATGAAAGCCCATTGTTGTTGGAGGATATTTAAAAGATGACACTGATTTTGCTTTACAGAAGCACAAACATCAGCCTACAGCAGTCATCTGATATTTTTTTAAAAAGAGAGAGAAGTGTAAGGCACTAAAGGATTATTATTAGAATTATTATTTTCTTAATGTTTTTTTCTGTCAGTTGTTCATCTGTTTCAAAACTAGCTGTGGATTAACTAACGACAAAGTTGAGGAGAAAATCTCATAATTAACCTGATGAAGATGATATATCCTGGTTTCAGGCTGTGGCCCTTTCTTATCTATTAGGAGCAGAAGGCAGCCACAGTTTATTATGTTGGCCAGGAAAAGTAAAAGGAGTATAGATATTCAAATTGAAGATCTCTTCAGTCAGAAACCTAGAGAAAAAACACACAACCGGGGAGAGGGTTCACACTGAAAAATGTGTAGTTCTTACTACAGGGATAGATACTTTTAATGATTTGAACAGGCTATATGTCCAATTTAGAGCCTTATTAGACCCTTTGTGTTACTTCTGATCCAATCTTGAACCCATCGGTCATCATCTGACCATGATATCTTCTCTCTGTGAACCATGTCCAACTTCTCTGTAATTGGGGTAGCAGCACAAACTTCCTGCAAAGACATCCTTTGCTTTAAATTTAATTCACAACTAAGATAAGATAAGATACTCCTTTATTCGTCCCACAATGGGGAAATTCATGGAGTTACAGCAGCAAACAAGAAGGTGTACAATACAAGAATATATATAGGAAAAAAATGTCCATCAGAGACGACAGCTTGGCCATAATTCTCCTGTCAGCCACCTCCTCCACAGGGTCCAGGACTGAGCTGAGCTGGCCTTCTTCACAGTTAGTTCAGTCTTGCTCTCCTGTATCCTGTCCGCCCTCAGCAGCTGAAATCTCAAGAGATGACTGTGAGATAAAGATGGGAAACAAAATTGGTCCCTCTGTATATGTCTGTAAAATAAACAGCTCTATATGTAATGCTTTTTTATCCCTTTCTGGTAAGTCTAAGTTTCACTGTGAATAGAGTTACATAGAGGCTTCTCTCTGGCTTACTTTAGCAATACGAACCTGAAAAATAAAGTGATTTTCTTGTCATTTAGTTCCATTTAATGAGTCTCAAATTTGATGAAATTACATCATATTGCAGATTAGCTAAAAGTCAAGCGCTTTCAGGTCTGTCCTCAAGAGGAGAAGAAAACAACTTTTGACATGTTTGCTTGTTGAGTGGAGGTCTGGTCCAACATCTGATTCATTGAAGGAAGTCAGAAAACATCAATGCTGATTGGCTAACTGGGGGCTGTTAACACCTGTGTTAGTGAATTAGGTGTTATTTGCGATGAAGTTCATTTGCATACAAAAGGGACTGTTTGCTCTAAACGAATGCATAATGGATCATTTAGCTGCATGCAAACAACACTGACACACTGAGATGCTATATCTGCAGAGCAGTTTTGTGGAGACATTTCCTTTTTTGTGATGAATCTATGATGCTTTCATGGATAGGAGTGCAGTGCCATCAACTCCTCCGATTCCCCACTCCGCTGAGCTCTGTGTGAAAACAAGGGCTTATACTGCAAGTTGAATTTCATTTGTTTAAATTTAGATCAGTGTTAGAATCTCTTTCATTTTACCCAACGGCAAACCAATGTTAACCACGCAGACCACATATGCTAAAGATGTACAGACAAACATCAGTCAAAGATATTTCTTAAAGAGAAAGTAGTTCTTTTGAGACTGCTGTGAAAGGCACAGAAGAGTCAACAGTGTTTTTGATTTAATGCCATGACGTTGTTTTTCACCTGTTGAGGAGTTGTTAAATTGTCAAGTCAATACACTGGACTTGGTTTAGTACATTAAGAAGCTGAAGTATTCACTGCAGCTGTTATATAGGAAAACACAAGGTCTGAACTCTACTGGCAGATATATTTAAGTTTAACAACTTGATGGGACCCCATGCCAAAGACGCAATTAGTAAGTTCCCACCTCATAACCACAGTGAACTAAGGAGCCGTCACACACCACAACCTGGTTTTACCTCTCAAGAAACTTTGAAATATTTATTTATAGATGTGTGTTTGTTTGTGCATAAAAATAAAATGATATTTTTAACAAAACTTCAGACGGTGAAAGCTTTGACACTCGTGGTGATTGAGCTGTGAGAATAGAGTTGTGTCAAAAAAGAAATCCTGCTGTTGTGAGTGTATGGTATGTAAATGAGTGATCTGGCCGTGTGCCTGCAGGCCGGCCTGTGTATGTCCTAAGTAAACCGCTGAGTGACAGGTGTTGATTCACATGAGTGATGATGCTTCCATTTCTGCTGCCCAGAAAAATGCAAAACCCTGAGCAGCATGAAATTCCATCTGTGTCCAAGGGTGTGTGTCTACATATCTATCTATCTATCTATCTATCTATCTATCTATCTATCTATCTATCTATCTATCTATCTATCTATCTATCTATCTATCTATCTATCTATCTATCTATCTATCAATCTGTCTAGTGATTATCGGTATCGTCAGGAGAAATTGTTAGAAAAGACAGTTGAGAAATTGAGTTAGTATCTTCTTTTAAATATTCCGGGTTTTGAATTGATGAGACAAAGTCTTCACAGCCTAGACAGTGTTTATCATGGTTCACTGAGATTTATCACAAACTGTGGTTTTCTTACTCACTTTTGTACTTAGTTTTTATCAGTCGCTTTGGTGCATTTCTCGAATCATCCTTGACATTTGCAAAACAGTAAGTGCATTTCTCAAAACAATTCATAAAAATAGCAAAACATGGATTACCTGCAAAAGCCAGTATCTTGCTCAAAATCCTTAGTTCATCTCTCAAAAGTAAATATCTGTGTCAGTGAACATGTCAGTGCCATCAGAGTGACAAGTCCTTGTGTCATTGTGTACGGATGAGACAGTCAAATTGCTTAGTCATGTTGTCAATATAACAGTGTACTCTTGAGGGACGTTCTGATGTAAACTATGACTAAAGGTTTGATAACAGTTATTGTAAATTGTAAGTTACACCTTAGTGTATTAAGGCTCTTATCTCATCAGGAACATGCATATGTCCTCTGCCTCTTCCTCTGTTTTGCCTCCCAACTCCTCCACCACGCAGCCTCACTCCTCTTCCTCTTCTTAAAAGCAGCACTGGCACACAAAGAAGCTCGGAAGAGCATTTTGTGGAGCATTCAACCCTTTGTGCATGCTTAGTTAAGAAAATGATGTATTTTTGGCTCTTTTGCACAGGTTTACACTGCAAATGCTCAAAACTGAGCAAGTGTTTTTGTCTTATTAGACTTGTAGGCAGCAGTCACCTGACAAGCACCAAAAAATGTCTTATTTCAAGATATTACAAGCCACAAATAAAGCTTGAATTGCTTTAATGATTAATAAAATGACAAGTAAGTTTGTACAGTTGTAAGAGCTTGGTAGTTGATGCTGTTAAGAGGTGGTCTTTTGTGAATGTAGTTTTAAGTTCACATTTAGGCCTGCTCATTTCATATTTGTCATGGGAAACTTTAATGCACTATGTCAGAGTACCTTTAGCAGCAATATGAGATCCAACTTGAGAAATCACTGATAATGTGTGTGTGAATGTGTGGTGAGTCTTGGGACAGCAGCAGATCTCCAGGTGAATGGTGTAAACATCAACATTTTTATCATAATTTCAACAATGGCCATAAATGTCTTTTTAAGACTTTATAAGTTTATCTGTGGCATGGTGGTGCAGTGGTACTGTGGTGGAGTTTGCATGATCTCCCTTTGCCTGCCGGAGTTTCCTTCAGGTGCACAGTCTATAGACTTGCACTATTTTGTGAGTCTAAAAACCAAAGATGAAAACATGAGTGTGACTAGATGTCTTTTTTTACATGTCAGCTCTGTGATTAACTGCTGACCCTGCCCCTCACCCAACAACAGCTGGGATCGGTTCCAGCCCCCATGACCCTGAAAGCATAACAGGTTTTTAAGTTTGTTTACACAGAGACTCCAGTAGTTAACTTTTTCATCATCTTTAAAACAAAATGTCTTATACTTACTTAGACTTATTATTAGAGTCCAATACATGCATACGTATGTTCAATGTGTCTACAGAGAGACAGTTACAGAACTGTCTAAAATGTGCAGCTGTGGCCCAGTGGTAGAATAATCTCTCAGTTGGAATGTTAGGATCCTAAGTCCTGCTATCCACATGCTGCACTGTCCTTGTGCAAGACACTAATCCCCAAACTGTCTCCCTTGGCTGTGCCAGTGTGTGAGACTGGGATTAGTTAATTCTGATTACATATCAGTCTCTGCCATGAGTGTATGGATGTGGTGTGAATGGGTGTATGCTATACAAACAAAGTGACATTACCATTTAAAATTGACTGGTTCTTTTGTTGTAGGTAGCTCTTTTATTGTTTTCTAATGTTCCTATAAAATATAACAAGTTCAGAATTATCTTTCACTCACTGTGTCCTCAAATGCAAAATTATGTAACTTCTGCTCCACTCAGTATCTAATCTTGAAGGCTCAGTTTGCTTTTGAGATTAGAAGTGTAACTGATATAATTGCGTTTGTTTGTTTTTGTTGCTTTTTTAACATTAAGCAGCACAGTTTTATCGTAGACTGTGCTTTCACATCTAGATAATTTGGAGAAGTTGTTCTGATCAAATCGAGTGATAAATTCAGATTATTTTTAAAGAGCTATGTCCATAGGATGAGCTCTAACTGCTCATATCAGAGGGTTACTTCAAGCTGCTGCAGAACATGGTTTTCTTAAGGAAGCAGCAACAAATATTAATCACATAAAATTGACAAAGACAAGGAAGATTGAGAATCATTTATTTAGAGTAGTCAATCATTAATCCACCACAAGCAAAGACAAAAGTAGAGAAATGGAACCGAGAGGAATAAGGTGTTAAAAGTCTGCAAATATTAACAGAGCCAAACTGCAGAGTGCTTTAAAAATAGCTGAAAGGATCCTCAAGTGAACCTGGGGGGATATCTCTCTCTCTCTTAGTGCAAGTACTAAAATAAGCCAGGAAGGACTGATGTTAGCCTGCATGAATGTATAAAATATTTAAGCATTTCGATTTAATCAGCTTGTTAGAGAAGAATTAAGGATAACAACCTTTGAGAACCATTGTTTTTACGAACCTAATATGGCTTCAGATACAATAAGATTCTATGATACAGTTTTGGTAAATGAAGGTGACTGTGTGTCATACTGAGACAGTCTAAGCTACTGAAACTTTTTCTCACAGATCCACTGGCTTCTGGCGCTACAGTTAAAGTCATTCAAGCCAATAAAATCGATCATTGTGCGAAGATCACCACAATCTTCTCCTCCAAACGCTCCATCAGGTTGTCCCAGAGCCCACTGCAGCCTAAAGAAAAAAAAGAAATCATCACTAAATAACCTTTGATTTGGCTATCCTGTCCAGAGGTGTAGGATGGCGATAACAGATGGTACAAGATAGAGCTAGACGTGCATAAAAGCAACATTCATAAGTATCTTACTTCTTTTTCTGCACTCTTGTTCCATCCACCCAGACCCAAGTTCCCTCCTCCTCTCTATCAGTCATCCCGACCCATGCTGCCATGGTGAAGCCCATGAGGAAGGCCTGTAATAAACAACATTATTCTAAACAACAAAATACTCAAACACACAAGAAGTGACATTCAAAACAGCATAGTGTCCTTGAAATTTTTCAAAATTGTAATGACTCATAAAACAGCTGTGAGCAAATTAGTCCGAACAGCAACCTCCGGAGTTTATATATGAAGCCAACAATATAGTGCCAAAAACTGCAGCTCCTTGAGAGTTCCCTTGAGGCTCGCTCCAAATGTGAACCAATTCCCATATAGCCCCATTTTAAAATGTTCAACTTTACAGCAGGAAAAAAAAAAAGTTTTTTCAGCCTGGTACTGTACATAGAAGAGGTTTTGTTTTCTATGGCTCAAAATCTATGGCGCCAGTTTGAAAATATGAAGCCTAAAAGTGATGCAAAATAAGGGTGTGGCCTCTTTGAGTGAGAGGCGGGTGTATCTGTCACTTTAACTTGCTTTTCAAGAGATTTTTTTTTTAATACAAACATTGACAGAAAATGTCTACTTGAGCTGATTATAATATATATATATTGGTCGAACAATATCAGTTGCAGATGCAGATGCAGATGCAGATGCAGTTGCAGATGCAGATGCAGGTGGCAATAATTATAGAGCAGATTGATTAAAATAAACAACAGTATAGTATAGGTATGTAAAATTACCTGTTCCTGTCTGCTGTTGATGATCACGAGGTCAGCATCTCTCTGCAGACAGTCCTTCCGGCTGTTGTCCCAGTTTCTCTGCTGTGAGGAGATGTAGTAACAGCTGGACGCGAACATTAGCCAGCCCTTAGGACATGTGTGTTCCACTATCTCAACTCAAAACAACATGACAGAAAATGACATGTCACAATACAGAGCAGTGTCATGGTGCAACGGAAGACAGGATGCTGCAAGTGAGCTTTGAGGTACAAAGCTGTTGATGATCAGAGTTTACAGTTTGTTTTCACATACACATATTTTACTTGAAGGGCTGTGGAAAGTAGAAAAGCTCATTGAACATCTAAATCATGAAGGATCAGCAATCCAATTCAGTTCATATATATAACCAGTTTATATGACCTTGTATTCATTTGGAATATGAAATTTCAATTTTGGCAACCTGGCCTTTTAAATTTCACAGTTTTTGTGCTCAAAGTTTACATTGACTGGAAATAAGAAGAGTATCTGCCTCAATCCTGCAGTTTTTGTAATGACTAATAGGTGACAACTTTACTGGGTGAAAATTAGACCAGCTTGAAATAAATCTGTGAAAACAAGACAAATTCAAATGGACTTTTTCACTTGGGAAACGTACGTTTAATATTTGAATGGTAAATGGACTTGTACTTACATAGCACTTTTCTAGTCTTTCTGGCCACTCAAAGCGCTTTTACACTACTCATCACATTCACTGATGGTAGAGGCTGCGGGACCATCAGTGTTAGCTAATCTCATTCGTTCACATTCACACAGCTGTGAACAACAGAGGGAGCAATTCAGGGTTTAGTAGGACACTTCGGCGTGTGATTGCCAGAGCTGGGATCGAACTGCCAACCTCCAGAATGACAGACGACCAACTCTACCCACTGAGACACAGCTGCCCCAATATCTCTTACTACAGCAAATACATACCATAAATTAATAAATATATGTTTGTACATACACTTTAGATCATTGCTAATATGCTGATTTTAATGAAAAATTTAAAGTAGTATTCAAATAATTATTTTGTTTTTGGTCTCTTATTCGTTCACATCTTTAACATATAAAACTATTAACTTAGTGGTTGTTAAATATTACAAATCTGACAGACAATGAGCAACATTTCTCTGCATCCTACTGTCATCCTACTTTTAGCTCTGATTTTGGTCTCCACCACTTCCTGAGAGAAATGTCTAGTGCTTTCATCACTATATGTTCCTCCAGCTTTTCCTGCTAAAGATAATTTTATTTCTCTGTTGCTGAAAGTAGATGGTAAGAGTAAAAGTTAGTTATCTATCTACCTTTCGGACAGGGCTGACTGAGAGCGAGTCTCAGGGAGATGTTGAGGACTCCTTGAAGAACACACAGCAAGCCGAAGCTCAGCAGAACCACACTGAAGTGTCTGAACTCTGTAACACACAAAAAAATAATGTATGCACTGTTCATGAAATTATTAAACTGTTTCTCATCATTAACTGTCTGAAACACATAGAAAAAGTAAAAGTAGTGATAAACTGAGGGTTATTAGGGTAATGTGTTGAGTTTAAATCAGAATTTCGTGCAAAAGAGCAAAAGTTACTCACTGGGTTTTGTGTTCCTCTCTGTAGAACTGACTTCAGGTTCAGGTCTGGAAAACTCCTGATACTCACCAACTTCAACATTAATGTACGACTCACTGGAGTGGAAGAGGACAGCCATTTTGAGCCACAGGTGGGAGAAGTTGTGTTATATGTCTGATGTTGTGCAGTACTTGATCAATGACACCTTTTCCTGTTTGTCACTGCTGCTGCTGTGTAGAAGCAGAAGAGTCCCATCTGATGTTATAACTTCAGGTCTTCTTTTTTCTCTTACATGCCTTTAAAGTTACTTATTTTGATTATTGCCCTTTTCAGAATTTAAAATCAGTGATTAGATTTGAGTTATTTAATTCCCATCAACATAGTTTGATATAACTGAGGGATCTTAAGATGCTTCATACCTGTTTGTTTGCACAAGTTGTTAATTCATTTAATCATCTATGATGTAGGTGATAATTTCATGTTTCATTAATTGCCATCATTTGTCATTTAATGCAAGGGAAAATATATATAAAAATTTGCTGCTTCTTAATCAAAACTCCCTGACATAAGACAATTTTTATTACGTAAAGGACAAAATAATAACACCCCTCTGAAATGAACATTAATCATTTTAACTGTTGTTTTCCATCTGAACAATGTCTTACTGAGCCAGTAACTCAAATATGCAGATAACTTATAGTTCTTCTGACACTCAGGATGTATTCAATCCTCGTGTTGTTGCAAGTCTAGGTCCAATTTGTAGAAATTAATGGATTTAAGTTAGACTAGTATGATAAGTTCAATTTCAACTCAGTTCCCCATGTTTTTGCCTCGTGTAGGTTTCACTCTGAAGAAACATCCTATTGAGAAAAAGTTGAGGAATGTAAACAGCAGCGGTTTACACAACAGTGTGACAGAAACACGTTTCACAAGTGGAAAGAAAAGCTCAAAACATCAATGTATATCTTACACAAAGACTTTTATTGCCCATTTAGGCACAGCATCAAATGAAGAAAACGCTGATATTTACATATAGAGTGGATTACAATATCAGACAATGGGCGAAGTACTGGTTACAGAAGCTCACTCACAACCAGTGAAAAAAAAAAGTTAGTGAGTGTTTGTGAAGCATCGCAAAAGATAACAGGATGAAACTTGCTCATTCGGTTCGACAAAGCACATGAAGTCCCTGAAGTTCTCAGCTGTGGACAACATGATGGACTGAGAACCAAAACAGGACCTCAACACATCCGAATACATTTAAGGAATGGTGTAAAAGTGCAATACACAACAAATGCATGTCCTTACAAAACATTCTACAGCTCAGCTTGTGTAAGAGCAATCTCAGCAAAGTTTGCATGTGCACTGTAATGTGAGACCAAAGTATTTATTTGAAACCCTAAAATGGGAATACAAGAGTAAGATGTGAATATACTGCTAACACATCTCATGTGAACACAAGTGTACAGAACGCCTGTCATTTAGCTCTAAATGCACCATGAGCTGATTGTCTCCACACACTCATTTTGGTGTAAAGGGTGAACATAATCATATTCTTCAGCGTGGTTTTATTGATCAAATACACACATTTAGTGAGGTGTCCTTAAATATGCTGTTACCTCATGTTGTCAAAGGAGGACAGGTGAGAGTGTAATATACAGGTGTATTACTTTTTCCATTAGTTACTTCATCTGTGTTAGTGTGTGTTACAGGAATCCATTACACAGCTGTGTTAAATACTTGACTCTGATTCGTCATTACATAGCAGCAGTCTGTTATTTCTCCATGGCAGACTGTTGCTATAGATGCAGCTCTAATCACAGATGCTAGAGGACTGACTAATATACATATCAATGCTTGGATAGAAGTCTTGTTCATTTTTGGCAATTGTTAGTATGTGGTGGGAAAAATGAAAAAAGGGACAAAAGCAGCAGAGAAAAAAACACAACTGAGAAATCTACAAAAGTGAAGCTGGTGCAAGAAGTAAACTGCTAACAGAACACAGTATAAGACACAGCGGTATTTGAGGGCTGAGGGCGGACACTTTAACAAGCAACTATTTTCTCTGATGAGGGTCTGAAGATGTCAAAAATGTTTTCAGAGGTGTTGAATACAAATCAAATAACTGATATCTTAAAAATTAAAGTTAAAAAATGAAATCACAGTAGTGGCAGGGAGTGAAGTTAGTCCCAGGCGTCAGATTGCCTCGTCTGCTCTTTAAAGAATGTTTTTAAATTTTCACATCACTACATGTTCAGAGGGTGTTTTGGCTGTCACTGAGGAGGGGGAGGTGGGGGAGGAGGAGGGGGGAGGTTAGAGAAGGGGATAGAGTTAGGAGGCCACAGAGGAGATGAGAAGGAAGGGTTGAAGAAAGAGGGAGGAGGAGGAGGGTAGAGAGGGAAGTTGGGTGGGGGAAAGTGGTGAGGAGGTGGAGGGGGGTAAGGGCACGGAGGGGGGAGGTACATGGGAGGGGCGTGTGTGTGTCTAGGTGGCGGGTGCATGTGTCTAGGTGGTGTGTGTGAGTGTTTGAAAGGTGGTTGTTTGTGTCTTGGGTTCTGGTGCCTGAATGGAGCCCCTGCGTGTCTGGGAGGGAAACCCCTTTCGCCATGCTGCTGTTGCAAGGTGTTCTGGGTACTGTGGTCAGAGTTATCTGGAAGTAAAAATCAAACAAAGGAAAGTGAGAGACATAGAGGGTAAGTTTTTCACTGTAACACCTTAAACTCACCAGAGGGGTATACTACGAAGCCGGATTTGCGGTTATCGAGGTAACTTCAGGGTTAACTCTGGATTTCCTGTACTACAAAGGCGGTTCACTTCTTACCAGGGTAGATAACCATGGTTACTCATGCTGAACTCCTAACCTGCTCCGGAGCAGGTTATGCTCAGGATCAGAGATCAGTTTGTAGTAAACTCCACCCACTGACCAATCAGCTCGCTCGATCACGGAGCTCTGTGAGCTGATCGCGAGGGGAGGGGGGAGAACTGCTGTCAAGCCCGCAGTGGAGAAGAGACGAGCAGGACACTTTGTCTACCTGTATGATTTTATATATAAAATACTGATGACAGTTATTGATTATCTTTCCTGACATCATACTTAAACTGAGTCTGACGTCAGATTATTCAGATTAAATCGTTTTAGGCTACTGTTTTAATTGTACAACTGCGCGTATCACTTTGAATCATGTTCTCATTGTTATTAGTCCTTTAACCACAGCGCTCAGTTTGATACCGTCAGGACTGCAGTTGAAATATTAAGTCTAAAACTGTCACACACGAGACAAGATGAAATCAGAGAGAGAGAGATCACTGTCAGGGAACAAACAGAGTTATTATTATTATAGTCAGATATATCTGCACTAATGATGAGAAATAAGACGTCATTTGTGTATTCAAACAGTTTTTGTCTTACCCCTCAGTTCTTCCTTCATGTTTCAAACAGCTGTGTTGAAGTTAATCTGGATTATGTGTTTAACTTCTTCATATTTTTCTAATATCAGTGCAGTGTTTGAAATTCATGTCGATGTGCTGACGGCAGACTGTCTGTGATTGGTCACTTGTTACCTTCTCCGCCCTGTTCATGTGAATGCGCTCAGAGTAAGTCTGGATTGACTCAACATGTTGATAACCAGCTTTGTGTGACAGATTAGCGCGATCTCCTTTGTTAGGTTCAGTGAAGCCGGATCAGGAGAAGATATCTAGGATATGTTGAACTCGCTTCGTAGTATACCCCTCAGATGTGTTACACATTGTCTTATGAAGAACATATCGTGTGTTTATGTGTGTGATTACCTGCAGTGTTGTTGTCCTTCTTCTTCCTGGAGTTTTTTGTTTTCCTTTTCGCTTCATGCTCCTTCTCATCATCACTGTAATCTAAAGCCTGCAGAGGAAAGGAGCAGAGATAGAGTGTGACTGTAATGAAAAAAAAGTGATCTCTCTGATTGTTGTAGAAACATCATGTTTTGTTCACCGACTTAGATTAGGCTCTAATAAAACGTGTTCCTTCATTTCACTTCAGAGTGATGTTTGATCATCCGTCTGTGTGCTTACCTCTTTAGGTGGTTCTTGGTCATTTTTCCACGATGCATCAGATCCCTTCAAACTGGAAGAAGAAACATATTTTAAACTCAGTGTCCGGTTTCCTGTCTACTCGTTCTTATTGAGAAAAATAAGCATATGAACACGGTCAGGTGTCATGTCACCAAATCACCCCGTCCTTGCCTCCTTAAATTGGCTCCCTGATGATTTCAGAACTAATTTCAAAGTTCTTCTGAATTTTTATAAACACCTCCAGTGTTTGTCACAGGGGAATTTTGGTTTCCTTTTTGTTCAAGAGGAGGTGGATTTTGCCCATCTTCCGTGTAACACTCGGCTCAATATGTACCAAATACAGGGGTCCGAGTTTGAGATAATTTTGTACATCAAGTAAAACCAAAATTACACTTTTAAAATTCGTTTTCAATATTAAAAAAATCAACAGTAGGTCACAAGTTCTGTTCCATACTTGCAGGAACTATCTTATCACTCCTCATTAACGAGGCAGAGACAATTCAAGCAATATAGTCTGTACAAAATCTGCAGCAGAGCCTCAACTTCTGAGAACACATTAAGCCTCAGTTCTGAGCCTGCGAGTGGAGACATGAATCCTACATTTTGGTTCACATGACATGATAAACGAGGCAGTCATGTACTGAATGTACTATTTCAGACAGGAATTCATGACTCATATTCATCCCTGGAAAAAGTCCAGCACAATGTGGCCACACCAGCTTCTACGATTTGAAGAATATTACCTCTAAGTTTTGTAGTTCAGTAAATGAAGAAGACAACAATGTGTTAGGATCTCCCTCAGTTGTAGCCCTATAGTTCAAATAAAGAAATGTGAAATGTGTGTACTCACAGTTTGAGCTGCTGGGTGAGGATGTACGCTGTGTATTCTTTCATTCTCGGTGTGTAGTACAGAGTGAGTCCCTCTGTCAGACCTTTAGTGCTGATCTGATCCACAGAGTTAAAGCGCAGAATGTAGAGCGGACTGGACACCGGACCGAACACCTCAAACACCTGAGACACACAAACAACGGGCACAGAAGCACACACGTCAGAGGAGATGGAAAAACACAGCTCATCGTACGCACGGCCTCTGCTGGTCCACTCACCTTACCCACTGCCACCCTATCAGATCTAAAGATGATGCTGTCATCATTCAGAGGGGGCGTGTCCTTCAGAGACTGGACGACAACTGCAGACACAGAGAGAGTGGCTCAGTATGAAATAAATGCACTCACATTTTTTCATGCTTGTAATTAGAACCATTTAATTTGTGTGCTAGCTAGCTTAGCTTCATTGAGATCTAGCTTTGAGATTGCCCTGGTGTGAATATTTACCGAGTTGCTGGATAATGCTGGAGATGGTTCCTACAGGCAGCAGTTCTGCTTCTTCTGGTAATGACACAGACACCTCCTCCACTGCAGGTAGCTCCTGAACACACACAAGGACAGCAGGCTTTTATCTCTTGGTGTAAAGGTTCATGCGGTTTTAGGGTTTAGAACACAGACATAAATATGTGTGATAGATTAGACTGAAGAGTTGTGTGATGGAATTCAGCAACAAACTGGACACTGGACACAGAAGACTCAGGAGACTCAGACGGCTTACGTTGAAATACTTTATGTAGAACTTGATCGAGGAGAAATAACATAAAAGTACACAGGCAGGAGAGTGCAGTGCAATGCCAAGTCAGTTCTGACAGACAAATCCTCAGGCATGGTATTTATTCCCCCCGAAGGCAACATTAAAGTTAGATAACAATAGGAACACAACAGGTGGGAAGAAGACCTGTGCTCTAGTTCTGGAGACAGTAAGTCGGCCACAACACATAGATAAAGACGGGAGCAGGGGGAGAGACCTTGATTACTACCTTGACACTATCTCGCCTGTCACAGATGACATAGGAATCAAGTTACTCTAAACTTGACACTTAGACTGAAAGAATACAATAGTTAAACATACTTACATACACACATATATAAGACTATGAAAATTCCACGACAAGTTGCCCTCCACTCAGTTTTTTCTCGGTGTGTTCATGTCTGCTAAACTGTCTGACCTAACATATTTCAATCGGGTTTAAGACTCCACCACTGGATGTTCTGCACCAGCCATCAGTTAACTGCAGAGAAGATTTAATAGTGGTTTTATCAGTTTGCAAGCCCCTGAACAGTACAGGCCCAGAATACATTTCTGATATGATTCATGTTTCATCCCAACAGGAGCCTTCTCCTGATCTTCTGATGACTCAGCTCAACTAGTCCACCAGCTGGTTGTACGCTTAGGTGTAACCTTCATTTACACAGGATACACAGCGGCGCGATACAGCTGGGCCGCACATGTCGCAGCCAATATGTTCCCATTCTAGTCAATGCTCATGTTCACAAAGGGAGCGCCGCGGTGTGTCTCGGCTCCGTCTCTGGAGCGTGCCCCTGCGCCTCTTCGCCAGAGAAATGCTCCGAGTCTATTTTCGACGGAGCCCGCGCCCAGCACGCATCAATCTGCACAGAAAAGACGCAAGCAACATCCGCCAATTTCAAAATAAGACATCATATATGGACTCCCGACTGTTTATAGTTCATTTAGATCAGAAATACTCATCTATTATGGATGTAAGCTACGACTACAACAGGACTTTAATATGATAACTGTGTCAGAAGATAACAGGACAACAAAATAGAGTAGAATTATTCATATTCAATTCATCTAAACCTGCAAAATCAAAACTTAACAGTTCTGCAGCATACTCAGGGATGATTAAAGCTCAAAAGTAATGGAACACTATCCAAATGAGCAGAAATTAAACCACAGAAAGGCTCTGTAACCTGTTGTTTGTATTTAGTTCTCTCTATGCTGGACCCAGCTGATCCTGCCTTCTATGAGCTGGCGCTATGCTCCCAACACGCGTCCTGTGGAGCAGGGCGCAAGTCGTAGGACGGAGCAAACACGCTGCGCAGATGTAACGCAATGTGGCGCATCCTGTGTAAATTGGGGGTTAGAGCTGAATTTTGCATTCCTGTAACTGGTTGAATGAGGTGAGGGTTGCGGTGTTATTTTGTCACTTCACAACTAATGACCCATGGCTACAAGTTCTCACTGCCTCAGTGTATCTCTCTCATTTTTTATTGAGGATCCCCCCCCGTGTGCATGACAGTGACAAAGCCTCAACCGGCTACCAAAGTGAGTCAGTTTCATATGTGATGTCTGCCATTTTTTGCAGCTGTTAACCTTTACAGCTCAGTGTCCAAACCTTGATTTATCCTGGTCTAAAGAGACTAAATTTAGGTAGACATTTCATAGTTTGGATCAATTTCAGGCTATCAGTATCCAACTCTATTTTGAGACATCCTCCTTTATATGTTAAGCATGTTGTTTTATTTTCCCTTTAAAGTTTCTTTTATCTAAAGCACCTTCTGCTTTAAACTTGCTTTATAAATTCATTAACCCCTTGATGAGACTCATATCATCGTCCTTCTTTCTGACGTCTTCAAACTTTAAACATGCAACCGAAGAATAGACTGACCTCGAGCAAGACTTCATCTCTGGTCTTGACGGGGGCTGGTTGGCTGAAACCTTCATCATCGTCTTCCTCCCCAAACACCCGAGCAAAATTAGATGAGGATGATGATGAAGAAGATGAAGAAGAGGAGGAGGAAGATGACGAGCTGTCACTGAAGAAAGGAGAGGAACGGGTTAGTTATGATTTCCCGCTCTTGCCATGCTTCCTACTCGTTACCCACAAACACAAAATGTTTGTCTTTTGTGTGTACTGACCTGTCCGAGTCATCCGAATCTTCATCATCACAGTCTTCAGACTTAAACTCACTGTCAACAGGAAGCTTAGCTGCTGTTGAGTCCGCATTTACATCTTCTGTCCTCACTGGAACCGTTTGTGTATCTGATGACTTATCGGCATCTTCGGGGTTAACGCTGAGATTTTCCAAAGGTGTTGTCACTGTAACTTCCATCTCCTCTTCATCCTCCTTTTGCACTCCTAATGCCTCTCCATTCTCCTCTGAGAGTTTTTCATCCATCTGAAACACACACACATGAATCTTTGACCCTAATAGCCTTGCTTTCATATTTCATAAAGCATATTTGATAAATTCAGATTATTGAATCTAAGGTGTCACACTTTTTCAAAAGGGTACACATCACACATACACACACTTCTGAACAGTAAGAAAGGCACAACTGGTTTCCAGTGCCAGTGGTGTAAAGGAAGGAAGTTAAAGTACTTTATTTTTTACAACTTTTACTTTGCTACATTAAAAAGAAAAAAATTATACTTTCACTCCGCTACATTTATATCATTACTGTCGTTACACGACAGATGAACCGCAAATTTGAGGACGTTAATTAAGGAAGGGAGGGAGCAAGAGGAGACAAGGAGGGAGCAAGAGGAGAAGGAGGGAGGGAGGGAGGGAGAGAGGGAGCAAGAGGAGAGGGAGGGTGGGAGGGAGCAAGAGGAGAAGGACGGAGGGGGCAAGAGGAGAAGGAGGGATGGACGGAGGGAGCAAGAGCAGAAGGAGGGAGGGGCCAAGAGGAGAGGGGGGGAGGTAGAGAGGGAGCAAGAGGTGAAGGAGGGAGAGAGGGAGCAAGAATGAGGGAGGGAGAGAGGGAGCAAGAGGAGAGAGAGGGAGGGGGCAAGAGGAGAGGGAGAGACAGGGAGAGACAGGGAGCAAGAGGTGAAGGAGGGAGGGGGCAAAAGGAGAGGGAGGGAGCAAGAGGTGAAGGAGGGAGGGGGCCAGAGGAGAGGGAGAGAGGGAGCAAGAGGAGAAGGAGGGAGGGGGCAAGAGGAGAGGGAGGGAAGGGAGGGAGGGAGGGAGGGAAGGGAGGGAGGGAGGGAGGGAGGGAGGGAGGGACAGAGGGAGCAAGAGGAGAGAGAGGGATGAAACAAGAGGTGAAGGAGGGAGAGAGGGAGCAAGAGGTGAAGGGAGTTGATGGAGGTAGAATTAAACTTAAAAATGCTTGTCAGAGAAACAACTATTTCTAGCTGTTTTGTTTCTTTGTATTTTCACTTTTGATACTTAAGTAAGTTTAGTTTGAGCTACTTTAAGACTGTTACTCAAGTGTTTTTTAAATGGGTGACTTTAACTTTTACCTGAGTAGATTTCAAGTAAGATATCTTTACTTTTACTCAAGAATGGCTTTCAAGTACTTTATACACGCCTGCTGGTTTCACAATGCATGATGGAAACTGGAGTAGAGAAATTAGTTTGGCTGCAAGGTTCGACTTTCTGTATTAGGGTAAATCAAAGTTTACCTTCTTTGATATTATTCGATTAAATAATGCAACTAAAATGAATGCAGACTTTCACATGTTGATCGTTCATGCAAAGATGTGATGATGCTTAAAAAGGTGACTCTATGATCCTGCATAGTTTATTAACAGGTGAGTCAAAGTGAAGTTGCGCTTTCACACCATAAAGTTTGAGTACCCACATTAGAGACGAGTAAATATTATTGATTGAAAAGTATTTTTTTTTTTACTTTTCGCAATAAATAAAGTCAACACTAGGAGTTGGTTTCTAGTTAAATCAGTTTTCCTCAAAAAACGAGGAAAACATTCAGTGTACATTTAATGCTAGCACCAGGCATCTACCTAAACAAGCTAACGGGAACTAGCATCGTTACAGTTTAATCTACGTACGGAGCTAAACAGCTGTTAACTATCACGACCAACAACACTTAATTTAAAGAAATAACAGAGACAACATGTCTGTACAGTAATACTTATTAACTTTTAGAGATATTACCTGTTTTCTTCAGCTACACGATCCACGCTGCGAAGAAACTGACCACACTCCGGACTGTTGTAAGCTAACCGAAACAAACGAACTTCCGCTAACACCGTTCAGAAATAAAAGCGAACTCGACATGAAAGGTTTAAAATTCACTTGATACACTCCAAAAAAACACGAATGATACGATGCCAAATTAAAGTTCTGTTAGAATTAACGTGTGTATAGTGTCCGTGGAGCAGTCTTTCATTGCTTCTTGTTATACTTGTTCTGGTAACACTTTATTTTCTGGAAAATGTGTGTGACATAGAGCATATCACAATACTTAGGGTCAAACCCTTACATACGATTGGCAAATATTAATTCATCAATTATGTGTAGCATATTTTAAAAAACTTCTATCATTATTATCATTATTTACACAGTTTTCTTTGCTTAATGACATTATGGCCAGTTATTACATTTTATTCTGAAGGAAAAAATATCTAGTTCCGGTTGTAATCAGTTCCCTTCGCGCCCTTGACGCAACGAGGTCCGCAAGTCCACAACACGTGGGGTTATGTTTTTCCGGATGTGCGCAGTGCTATTGCGCCGTGTTTTTAAGAAGCCTTTATCTTGATATTTTAGTATTAAATCTGTGCAGCACTGCTTCGTCGTCAGAAATAATGAACTCCCCTCCAATCTATGAAGGATATGTTAACATATGGAGCTGCATAATAAAAAACGGACAACAAATCATGACGGTGTCCGGAAAAGTAAGTACACTTTCACTCTCTGTTTGACACATAAAGGAGACATTTGAAGAATTACAGCTCCTGTGAAGAGTTTTTATCTGGCTATGAAATACACTCAAATTTTTATAGATAGTGACATCTTTTTTATAAACTGCAAAGGCAGAAGAGGCAAAAGTGATTAGGCCTACTTTTACACAATTACTTTAAATGCCCGAAACCATGGCCATAGAATCAGTGTCAGACAAAGTGTTGCAAATGTTATTAATACCTTTCACTGTAAAGATAGCAGGAGAGGGTCATCTTGGTTAAAAACAATAATAATTTACAGGACAAAGTCCCAAGTGTTTGCAAATAAATTGGGAATAACTGTAACTAACATAACCTAATAAATATAAAAAATAAAGTATTTGCTCTCACTGTTGTTGAGTTACAAGTGCAGGATGCAGGTAGAATTTAACTAAATCAAACAAGACCAGCAGGTGGCAGCAAAGTCTTGTTTAAACAATTCAGGGCTTAATAAAAAAAGTCAAGGAGAAGTTAAAATGGTCTGAAGAACTGATAAAATATAGCTACTGTGGGAAAATTTGTGTTTTTTTTCCCTGCTGGGTCAAAGAGGGCTGTGTGAAGCTTTTTGCAGTTTTACAACATAATGATTTATCTCTGTCCAGCTGCTAGTTCATTTAGTTTTCCAGCTTTCAAATGTTGATCTAGCTCTGATGGCTACTATGAGGTAAAAGTTGAGTTATTTTGTTGTCTAGCAGTTTATTGTGTGGATTTTATCTGACAGTGGTGTACAATATTTACAGTCAAAGATTTATGTCTGCCTTTGCTCTGAAACTTGACAAAGGTTGACTCAGCAAGTGTTCAAAAATGTGTGTTCTCCAGTTAGCTTGGCAAGTTTTTCTCAGTGAAATTGAATTATCATTACTGGAAAATAGCTTCAGGACAGACTGAATAAATCATAAATGACTTCACAAGAGAGTGGAGAAGATCAACACTGTTCTCTGATATATTTTTGGATGTTGGTGCATCTTTTGTTGTGGTGTTTTGGTGTTTATAAATATACACTTAAGACTTACCTTTTGAATCTAACTTTTAATTTGGATTAATTTATGTTTAGCTCTGGGCTGGATTTTTTTTATAATCATTGCTTTAATATTTATTTATTTATTTATTTATTTATCAATTTATTTCGTGTATTTATCAGATCTTTTTAACTTTTCTTTTTACTCTTATTATTAATTTTACTGTATTGATTTTATTTTATTCTTAAGTATTTTATTTATGATTATGCTTTTTATAATTTTACCATTGCTGTTGTTTTCTGTCTCTCCGTTCTTTTTATAAAGCACTTTCAACTGCATGCTTGTATGAAAGGTGCTATTTAAATAAAGTTGAGTTGAGTTTTGCTGTTGTTGTGCCAGGACCCAAACAATGTGTTACAGCCTTGTTTTCTCTGTTTTGAACTTCAGATCAACCATGCTGCAGCTGACTGCTGTTAAATGTCTCTGTTTGCAGACAAGCGTCCCGTCATGACCTTTCCTTGGCTGAAAGTCGTGCAAGCTTCTGTTGTAACTCGTTCAAAATCCACAAGGACATGACATTTCTAATCATACTCACTTCTCTTGCTTGAAGGGTGATTGTGATATGATTGTAGCCTCGGCTCTGTTTTTTCATATTAAAGTCTAAATGACTTTAATGAAAAGATCTGTCTCTGTAACCAGAAATCAGTGCTACGCTTTAAGGCAACCAGAAAAAAACTGTGCTTTTTCCTTGCAGAGGAATTACAAATCAAATAGGTCTGTGCTGTTGTGTTGTTGTTGAGTGACTTTCTTGTTTCAACTGATTCATTTATTCAGACTCAAACAAACAATAACACAAACTAACTGATCAAGGTATATGTGATGACATCAGTGGTTACCTTATATTCTTACCAGGCAGTCTTAGTGTTATTATTTGACAGCTAAGTTAAGTAACAGCATGTTTGCTGAAACCTTAATGAATCTCTCTTACTTAAAAAAAATAATAATCGCACAGCTATTCATGTCACTCTCTTCACTGACAAAATGGAAAACTTATCTGGAGTTGGTCTGCTGTGTAGTTTTTTCCCTCCTCTTTTTTGACATTAGCTTGGAATCAATTTAGTATTTGAAAAAGGAAAAAAGCATGCAATGAATTGTGAATAGGAACATACATTTGTTGATCCCAGGACCCTTTCATGCTGTCTGTTCTAAAGGTAAGAACTGAGGTGGATAAAAAGGCGTTTAAATCTACTGCTCCTTTTATTTGGAACAAATTACAAAATGAGCGTAGGATAAATGAACTGGTTTCACTGCTTCACAGATATTTATTTTGTAGTATTTTGGGATGTATGCTACTCTGTCAGAAACTTTGTAAACTGTGCTGCTGCCCACCTTGGCCGGGACACTCTTTAAAAAGAGATTATTAATCTCAATTAGTTTTTTCTCCTGGCTCAATAAAGGTTGAATGAAATAAAGTTAAATAAAAAAAAACAGCAGGGGGCATTGTTGTCTCACATTAAAAAAAAAAAAAACAATCTGAGCCTGTCAGTGTCAAAAACAAGAACTTATGTTGGACATACTTTGATCAGATGCATTCACTCCTCAAGATACAGTGCAGCTGTTACAGTGTGTTTCATGCCTGCAATCTGAAGTAACCTGTCCAAAACTTTTGTCATTATTAAGTCTTTTAGATCCCTAGATATGGATTGTACCATATAAGATATGATAACCATACAACCAATATGACATGGGGTGCAACGAAAGTGTACCACAAGTAACAGTAAACAAATCATAACATTATGGTGGTGGCCAACAACCTTTAAAATATGAGAATATTTCGACCTTAGTGCTGCAAGAAAAGTAACAATGTTAAATTGAAACGCTGAAATACGATACGATATATTATGAAATGATACAATGCAATTAGGGGTGACCCCAAAAAGTTGAATGTTCGACGATTCGGTCTGAAGAGCCTTAGTCGACTACCAAACTCATAGTCGAACATCTGCATATAAAACGAAGATCATTCCATTCAAACTATGGGGGCACTCAATGTCTAATTTCATACCATTTCCTGTTTTCAGTATAAACCATGGCTCATATATCCTATTTTGATACAAATATAAACTTATAAATACTTCATGTAATTCTGGAAATAGCTTTTGAAGTGTTAGATCTACTCAAGGTGGTAATTAAATCTCCCCTGGTAATTAAAGGTGGACTCTCCCAGCAGGACCTGTGGAGCAGCGATACCTCAGCTGGTCTTTAAATTTTTTGAGGTTCATAGCAGCTTTAAAATGTCAGACAAAATAAACTTCAGATGATCCTGAAAAAGTGATTAAGATGAGGCGTAGCTTCATGAAGAAGGGCTGTGAGATCAGGGATTACCGGACCACACAAAAACTGTACTGGGCCGCTGGAACGGTGCCAAAAGAACGAGGAGCATACCTCTGCCAGTAAACATTTTGTTTGTTTCTTCTAAAGACTCGAGCGGACAAAGACACAGTGACAGACTCTTTTAAAAGGTACTGTTAAGGGATTTGAAAACCCTTCAGCTGGTTCAGGTTTGATTTTGAACATTATAGAAATGTTTTAGCCTCAAGTTAGACAAACTACCCTCCGCAGTGCTGGTCTCTGCAGAGTGAACAATATTTAAATATCTCCTGATGTCCAACCTTTTTAACGTTTAAACCATGATTAACATATTCAGGACGTTTTTTCCTTTCTAGGTGTTACGAGTGTTGTAATTTCACTCTTTATTAATTTGATTTGCAGACACTGAAACATTGTTCAGATAAATCATGTGCAGTGCTCTGAGCTCATTATGTCTCATTATACATGTTTATTTTATAATGTCACGTTTTTTTATGTTTAACAGACGGTGGCCTCATGAGTTTTTTTTCTCGTTCATCACCTCTTTGTTTTTGCGTACAATAGATTAAAAAATAAAAGATTCATACCTATCTACTCTAGTGTCTCTTTCACTTTAAGCTGAGCCTCTTAATGGTAAATGGTTATGTGTATTATCGTCATACAGTCACCATAATGCAGACTTTGGGTCAGTGAAGAAAAAAAACAAACAAACGATGATTCGTCGACTATGGCAAGAACTGACGAATCAGATTCGACGAAGCAAATCCTTAGTCGGCGTCACCCCTAAATGCAATACATTTCAAACTGATTCAATACAATACAAGGTGATTTGGTGTGATACAAACTGATACAGTGCGATATGTTACGATCAATAGAATATGATATAAGATATTGTGCAATACAGTATGATCAATAGCATACAACATGGTACAATATGATATGATACAATACACTTTATTGTCCCCTGTTGCACATATTCAGTTGCGCCCTGTAAAAGTATTAGGGAATAACAAAAAAACAACAATCCACATATAAACAGAGGCACAACAAACATTTCACATTACCTGTACTTCTTATTCTGCTTAATAACAAACAACACAAATAAGTGAAAAAGATAAGAACACCATGAGGTTGTTGCAAACTCTTTATCTTCAAGGCATATTTTAAAATGAAGCTTTCTAGATTTTAGATGTCTCCTTTGCAAGGTTCCCCTGTTTCTCTTTGGACTAAATTTCTATTTCGCAGTTTTTCCACCTGGCAGCGAGGTCAAATCCATGATTCAGAAAACAGGCTGATGCTGCCTCCTTGAATGCCCATGCTGCTTTAAAACAAGATCAATCAATGCGTTACATGTTAAACAATGCTTCTCAAGCTTCTCAAGAAGGACAACTTTGTGCCTTTGTGTTTCTTTTGACAAACAATATGGTATAATAATAAATGCTGCAGGCGCTTGTTCTTCATAAAAGCTGAGACAAAGAGAAAGTGAGCCCCTGTAGGATTCATATTTTTGTGACCAAAGGAGCCGAGAAATGCGCTGTTGTTGCCACTTGTGTGACAAATAAACCGCAGTTTGCATTGAAGTGAATCGGAGGTGGAGCACTAGTCTGTCTCATTGAGAAACGGCCTCTGTATCCTTTGACATTTCCTTTGATAACATTGTATGAGTCAAGCCTCTCCTACTGATTCCCATTGTTCCTCAGGACCTAATGGAAAACAGACATCGTAGCTGAAAATGTCCTAATGTGCACACTCAGGGAAAACCTTGAAAACCTTGGTTTTGTGGCACAGAAAACAATTTGGCTCCTTCATGGTGGTGACCCATGAGTCAGAGGAACATTTTCTACATATCAACACTACAGAGTCACTTATGGCGCATCAAATGACTGCTGCTCGGTTCATCCCACCTGTTTTCCTCTGGGTTTACAGGCTGAATGTCAAAACAAAAATGTACAAAAATAAATGAATGTGTTTCATCAAGGCCACACTTGTATTGTCTCACAGAATCAGGAATGTAACTGTTGATAGTTTGTAGATGTAACTCTTCCAGCAGTCATAATGTTTTTCCAGGTGTTGGAAGTAAAGCACAAACAAGTCTCTACTGTAGGCTCACTTAAACAGAACTTTTAGGTATCTGCTCTTTATTGGAGTTACAAAAGTATTAAAAGTTAACAGTCAATAGTGACAAGGATTTTCCTTTTTCTTCACTTATAAAAACAAATATTTCTCTGTCTTAAAATGATAGATCAACAAGTTGTGGGTGAGAATGATGCTTAAAAACATTTTGAAATCAGTGCAAGTTGAGTTCCCTACTTGTACCAGCTTGCGGTGTCGTTCTTATTAAGGATAAATGTTAAACATCAAGTGCTGCCTTCCCAACTTCTAAACCTAAACCGCAAACACGAATGCACAGAAAACACATTTCTGTCAGTGCATAACTCACTCAGCAAACACAATCTGTTGAAAATGATGTAAAAAGTAATGTTCATTGGTCAAAATGCTACCTTAATTAAAATTCACCCCCTGTAAAATGTGTGCAAATAGATGAATTAGCTTCCTGCTCAATAATGTTTTGAAGCCAATTGTCGGCGGGAGCCATATTGGAAATGCTGAACTCAACCAAGCTTAGTGTGAGGTAAAGAGGCGGAGTTTGAACCTGCTAGCCAACAGCTGTGTTCCAGCCTGTCAGTCAAGTCAGTCATGTCATATTTGGCCAAAACTCGTAATCTTAATATCTTGTGAACCATTACCTTAGAAAAAAAATTCAAGCCCTGTACAGTGTGTGCCAATAGAAAAATTAGCTACATAGACCCAAGCCATTTTTTTAACCAGGCTGTAAACATGTTTATTTCTGCTGCAAAGATCTGCTTTTTTTGAATTGGTGTATATGTGGTTTCCTGTGTTTCTGCAGCCAGCCTCAAGCGGATGCTCAATGAATTGCAGTTTGTAACACTTCCGCATTGGCTTCATATTTTGAGACCAGAGGTTGCCGCTTGATTTAACATGGGACCTAATGAGGATTCCGTTACCTTCGCAGCCAGCCTCTAGTGGACACTCAAGGCACGGCAGTTTTTACATTTCTACATTAGCTTCATTTCTCAACAACTGAGGTTGTTTCTTGGTTTCAAGATGCTACCAGCAGCTTTCTTTGTATTCCAATGAGTATTTTAAAATGTTGGACTTTAAAACCATAATCCATTATGATACATATTTTTTAATCAATTGACAGCCCTAGTTTTAATTTATCTAATTATATAACGTACATTTGTGACCACTATTTTAACTTAAAAAAACTATTTTAAAGATTGAATGGATGCTGAATTCAAGCAGACATTCTGAAGCTACTGCTCCTTCCCTTTAGCCACTTTAAGTGATGAAGCGTCAGTTTCTGTTTGTTTTAAAGGGTCTTCAACCTGAGAATCTTTGTGTTGTGACAGTAAACAGGGGATTGAACTGACGGCTCTGAGGGGGCCACAGGATGCTGGTCATAAATGCAGCAGGTGTTTTTCTGCCATTGTCACACACACAGACACTCAGAGACACACAATGAGCAGGTGTTGTTTGTCAGAGAGTATTTTTCTTTTTAACGGTCCCAATGTCATTCATTGTGTTGCACACAACAAAACACTGTCAACAGCATTCCATACACTCAAGCACACACACACACTCGCACAAACAGAATAAATATAGTGCTCCTCCACTGTGACACCTCCACATGTCTGAAAACATTCCTTAAATTCTTCTTCCTTTTTTCCTCGTTGTTGTGTCACTTCCTCAAGTTATCCCTTGGGTGACCAGTTCCTCTGTTCACCAGCTTCAAAAGAAAAAACAAGTCCTAACTCCTTAAAAGGAAAAATAAACTTTACTTTGCACTGTAGATTCCAGGGGGTATAAATAGCAGATATTCTCGATAGATACATACACCATCCTTCCTACCATAGCTGATGAAAATTGACAAAATTGACATGCACCTAAATTTCACTTTTTGTCTATCTGCTTCAGGATGCACTATTTGCATTATAAGTCTGCCACTGCCACTCATTTAATCTAAATGTAAATACATTTCATTGTTTATTAGAGCTGCACAAAATGGATATCGATAACTAATAGAGCTTAACTGAACTTTATGTACCAATACAGATAAGATTGCACATTTTTTTGTATCTTAAAAATATGTAGTTTCTGCACACCTAAGGGTAAGAGAAGCTTAGATTTAGGGAGCAAAGATTCATATATATCAATATTCTGTACTAAGTGTAATTGAAATCAGTATTTATTATCACACAAAAAAAATTACAGTTCATACTCTTCAAATGCCATGTATTCTTTTACTATGAACGGGCGCACTCCTGGGCAGGCAACAATCTCTTTTTCATGATGAAGTCTTCATCCAGTCACTGGGCCATCACACTAAGTATACTCAATAAACATAAGTCCATATGTCTGTGGTTAAACTTATGTCACTGATGTTGTTTTGGATCAGACTGTGAATGTGTGCAGAGAGATTATCATACAGGACAGTAGTGACAAAGTAGCGTTGACTCTGGATGGTGTTCCAAACACACAATTGGCAGGTGAAATCCTCCGTCTTTTAACTAAGAAAAAGATGGCTTATTAAGTTTTGAAAGTGTCTTTAGTTGCTTAAACTTTGGTAGTCTCTGCTAAACTTTCTGCAGTTGTTAAAGATGACATATTATGCTCTTTTTTATCAAAATATATTGGTCTAAGAGGTCCCCAAAACATGTCTTTAAAGTTTATTGCTCAAAAAAACACTTTGAAATCAGATTTTGGTATGCCTGTAAACCCCTCTTTTTCAGCCCTGCTCAGAACAGGCTGTTTTTTGTGTCTGTGCCTTTAAATGAGAATGAGCTCTCTGACCACGCCCCCTCAGGAAGTGGATGTGGCCTCGGCTGTCCAGCACGTTGATCTAATGTTTACATGTTGGCTGAATATACACGGCTGCTCACAGACCCGCGTTACTTCAACCCTCTGAATCTGATCCAGAATCTGATCCTGACGGAGAGGCGACTGCAGCAGGACCTTTCTGAACGATTGGTCACAGATTTTGTGTTTCTTGTTGTTTTATTTGTCAGTATGTTGACGTGTGTCTGGGTACACAGCTACGAACATGTAGCTATGTGGCTATGCTAACTAGCGCTAGCACTTTTCCATGAAAAATAAAAATCATCCACTAGAGCTTCAAATCTGCAGACGTGGGGAGTAAAACCGACCTTTGTGTTAAGACAATTAAGACAGCCTACATTAAGACAGCCTACAACTAGCATGTCTCCCTCCTAAGCTCTTTGTTAGCAAACGTGTGCAGGTAATGAAAAACGGAGGAGGGGTTGAGTTGTATTTTATACAGTCTATGGGCTGAACAAGCTCCGAGCTCTGACTTCCGTTACAGACCGGATGGCGTTATGACGTAAGAAAAACACTGAAAACAGAAACGGCTCGTTTCAGCACACATTTACAAAAAGATGGAGAAATCAAAACAGGGGAAGAATGGATTTTTTTCATTCTCATGCCAGGGAAACATATTTCAGGTAGAGAACCATTGAAAAGTTGATTTTGCATGATATGTCACCTTTAAATGCCTGTTGAAACAACACTACCACTCTTGCTGTTTGATTGGTGCTAATGCTAGCTACGGCTAGTGCTGCTTTGTATTTCTCCGATACGTCTTTTTTTGGGACGATGACATATCAGCTTGTTGCAGCTGAACTTGTTCTTCTTCTCTGTATGTTGTAACGTGTCAACGCCACCTTCTTCAAGTAATCATGCTGCAAAACTGGAGGATAACAGCAGGCTTGAGTGGGACTTCTCTGGCTCTGTTTAGAAAACCTTCAGACTTCATGTGAGCACATTCTTGATTATTCCTAATCAATACTTCTACATCTCCAACTGTTGCTGGCCTCCAGTTCTGGAGAGAAATGAAAACAGAAAGAGAACTGATGAGGTTTGACCCATACAGACTAAAGACCTGGGGTTTATCCTTGTTTAAGACACACTGGTGTGTGTGTGTGTGTGTGTGTGTGTGTGTGTGTGTGTGTGTGTGTGTGTGTGTGTGTGTGCCTGGGTGTCCCGTGCTCCTCATTAGACAAATAAGGATAACTATTCGGCTTTGCTTTGTTTTGGTTGGCCTGTCCCTCAGAGGTCAAGGATCAATCCACGGATTGCAGGACAGGCCCAGTGTTTGGAGATCACTTATCACCGTGGCAGCATGCACCAGTGTAGCCTGCAGTATACAGAATCAAAGATACAGACATGTCTACAGAGGATACCATGTCATTTCAAGGGTTTAAACTGAAGCTTTCGGCTCAGAGTGAAAATATACGTCAACTTACCCTCACTGCAAACAAGCTGAACATTTGGAAATGACAAGACTTAACAGATTACATCCTCAAAGAACAATGACTTTATTGTACAATTCATTAACCCATTCCTAGAATAATAGTTTCAATAATCGATAACTAGTGGACTATCAAAACAGTCGTTACTTGCAGCCCTAATTTCATCCAAGGCTCCAATGTTTTACAGTGATGCCGCTTTGCCCGTCATGCCTCTATTATCTCCACTGATGCAGGCACCGTGGCGGGACGACACCGTCCTATCATCGAGCTTCTGTGACATTTCCATGAAGGGCAAGATGCTACAGTGTATAGATATCCTGCTTTGAACTGGCAATATGAATGAGATTCATGGTTTGATTGTGTATTCAACACTGTTTATGCAACAAAATAAAGTCAAACACACAAGAAAGAACATTCGATCATATTAGTAGATTAGTTATTTTGTGTTCTGCATGGTGAAGTTGCTGTTTTTGTCAGTGATGTCTGGTGGTGTTGATAACAGAACTGTGATTGGTTTTCGACGTGGGGTTCTTTCCTGAATGTTGTGAGACACTGAGAAAGACAATCTGGCCCTGGATATTACTGAAGCAGGTCTAATTTGGTCCGGCTCAGTCTTGCTACATTTTCAAACTACATATTTTGATATACGACTATAATCATAATAAAGTAAGACATTATTGTGTCTATTTTTGTACCCCATTTTACCTTGCCCTACTTTACAGCTGTAAGGAAATTGCCTAATATTTGTCATTTTTGTGCCTGTGTGTGAATATGTGTGTGCTAAACCATTCCCACTGTGGGAATTTTATTCCACCGGAACTGGACAACAATGGGCAGGGTGGTAAGTGGTTATTTGTTAGGGTGTGTGTGTATATGTGTGTGTGTGTGTGTGTGTGTGTGTGTGTGTGTGTGTGTGTGTGTGTGTGTGTGTGTGTGTGTGTGTGAAATATGTTGCATTTTGAAGGCTTGAATGAAGACTAAAAAGTTCAAGAGCAGGACATGAAAGAAGTAATTGAAAAACCCATTCATCCATCCATCCATCCATGCATCCATCAGTCCATCAGTCCATCCATCCATCCTCCCATCGATACTTTTCCTGTGCAGGGCTGATCAATGCAGATGATACTGGTAGGGCTGTAACAAATGATGACGTATACTGGAATAAGTTTCACTTTTTTTTATGCCTGAATCTATTTTTATGGTGGCCAACAAGGGCAGACAATCTGCAATGTAGATCAGGTAGGCAGGCCGACCTGACCCTGGATTTGTGGCATAGTTTGGGCGACTGTAGCCAGTAGACTGAAAAATAGACTCTGACACTCTGGTAATGTCATAGACTTGGTGAGGATGGGATAGGAGTAAGAGGGATGTCAGGCATCATTTTAGTCTGTGATGCCTAAATTCCACCAGATCCATGTCCGGTCTGTCTCCACCTCGTCACAGCACTGGAGCTGATAGGGTTCAATTCAATTCTAACGTCCACTCTCTCCATTCTGTTCTGTTGTGGCTGTGTCTCAGATCCGGCAGGCCGGGAAGTATTGGATTCATTTAAGAGGTAGATTATTTATAGGATTATCTTTGGTATTAATAACCAAATTTAGGCAGCTATATTACATTTCATGAAGACAGTTACTCACCAGAAGTAATGTGCCACATCTTGTTCACCTCAATAAAATCTGACAAAAGCTCTGGCATGCTGCTATATCAGTGACTATTTCTGTCTAAGTCATTTCCTGTGTGGAGGATTTTCCCTACCAGTAACCATGCAAAAACAAAAATAAAGGTCTGGTTAGGAGGGCAAATCCATGGTCACTCTCTAAATATTACACAATAGATGCAGGATGTAGATACAGCGGTGATTCCCCTTATATGGGTCCAAAGAGAACAACTAATAGTTTATAAAAAAGCCTGACAAGTATGCAAAGTATTTTCTCATGGTAATCTCAATGTACATATTCTATATTTGTATGCAAAAGGGAAAACACACACACACACACACACACACACACACACACACACACACACACAGTGGCTGGAGGGAAAGCATGTTAGTGGAGAGATAAGCTTCTTTTGTTAGCTGGTTGACATTTAGACACCATTAATTAGACTGGGCTCAAGGAAACAGGTCAGCAACCTAACCAATGCTGTGTGTGTCAGGACCTTGGTATGTGTGTTGGTGTGCTACAATACACCAAAGAGTGTTTCTCAATTTTTTGACGATCTGAATAAGTAACAATATTATCTCATTTCTACTTTCAACCCCAATTCCCAAAAAATAAAATGTTGACACAAGCAGAGTTTGATGATTTGAAAATCATTTAAAGCCTATACATAATTGAAAATTGTGTAATGGCAACATTTCAACATGTGTTGAAAGTGAAAAAAAAATGTTTTTTCTAAAAATATATTTGCTCATTTAAAAATCTCTTTGACTAATGAAGTGAATTTGCAACAGGTTAGTAACATGACTGGATTAGATAAAATGGCAATTCAGACAGGCTGAGTCTCTCAGATGTAAAGACAGTAAGAGTTTCACCACTCTGTGAGAAACCTGGTGAGCAAATAATGACACAATTTCAGAAAAGTGTTAAATGTGTACAATTTTGGGATTTCATCTTCTATAGCACATAGTATCATGAAAGGATTTAGAGAACCTGGAGGACTCTCTGTGCAAAAGGGACAAGGCCAATAACCAATACTGGATGGGTATGATCTCTACGCCCTCAGGTGGCATTAAAACAACTGTATATCACTGAATAGACTCCCTTCCAAAACCATTGTCTGTGATCACAGTTTGTCACTGCATCCACAAATGCAAGTAAAAACTTTAACCATGCAAATAAGTAACCTTGAATAAACATTATCCAGAAACACTGATAACTTCTCTCAGCCCGAGCCCATTTAAGATGGACTTAGGTGAAGTGGAAAATGTGCCACAGTGGAATGAATCAACACTTGATATTGTTTTTTGGAATATCTTGGAATGCTGCGTCCTACACTTGAGAGAGGAGAGGGACAGTCAGTGATGGTAATATGAATGCATAAGTGCCCATGGCATGGGTAGCTTACACATCTGTGAAGGCACCATTAACACTGAACAATATATTAAGGTTTTGATGCATGCTGCCCCTCCAAACAATGCCCTTTTGCATTTTTAAGACAGACAATACCAAACCACATTTTACATGTATAACAACAGTATGTCTCCGTCGTCGAAGAGTACTAAACTGGTCAGCCTGCAGTAGTAACTTGTTACCCATTCATAAGGTGCAAAATACGACAAAAGAGACCCCAAACTGTTGAGCAGCTGAAGTCCTATATCAGGCAAGAATGGACAACAATTCGCTTTACAAACTCCTGAAACTGGTCTCATTGGTAACAAAACATTTACAGTGTTGTGAACAGAAGAGGTGATGCAAAACAATAGTAAACATGCCCCTGTTCCAAATATTTTAAAAAGTGTAACAGACATTAGATTTAATATGAGATATGAGAATAAAACAATCAACATTTTATTTTTAAACATTTGCGACCAAATTTTCGGGACTAGGGGTTATAGATTTTTGAAAGTAGTGCTAAAATAACCACCTATTGGTGTTTTACTCTCCCCTAAAAGTGATGACAAATAGGGGTGACCCCGACTAAGGATTTGCTTTGTCGAATCTGATTCATCAGTTCTTGCCATAGTCGACGAATCATCGAATGTTTGTTTTTTTTCTTCACTGACCCAAAGTCTGCATTATGGTGACTGTATGACGATAATACACATAACCATTTACCATTAAGAGGCTCATAGCTTAAAGTAAAAGAGACACTAGAGTAGATAGGTATGAATCTTTTATTTTTGAATCTATTGTACGCAAAAACAAAGAGGTGATGAACGAGAAAAAAACTCATGAGGCCACCGTCCGTTAAACATAAAAAAACGTGACATTATAAAATAAACATGTATAATGAGACATAATGAGCTCAGAGCACTGCACATGATTTATCTGAACAATGTTTCAGTGTCTGAAAATCAAATTAATAAAGAGTGAAATTACAACACTCGTAACACCTAGAAAGGAAAAAACGTCCTGAATATGTTAATCATGGCTTAAACGTAAAAAAGGTCGGACATCAGGAGATATTTAAATATTGTTCACTCTGCAGAGACCAGCACTGCGGAGGGTAATTTGTCTAACTTGAGGCTAAACATTTCTATAATGTTCAAAATCAAACCTGAACCAGCTGAAGGGTTTTCAAATCCCTTAACAGTACATTTTAAAAGGGTCTGTCACCGTGTCTTTGTCCGCTCGAGTCTTTAGAAGAAACAAACAAAATGTTTACTGGCAGAGGTATGCTCCTCGTTCTTTTGGCACCGTTCCAGCGGCCCAGTACAGTTTTTGTGTGGTCCGGTAATCCCTGATCTCACAGCCCTTCTTCATGAAGCTGCTCCTCATCTTAATCACTTTTTCAGGATCATCTGAAGTTTATTTTGTCTGACATTCTAAAGCTGCTATGAACCTCAAAAAATTTGAAGACCAGCTGAGGTATCGCTGATCCACAGGTCCCGCTAAATGGGAGAGTCCACCTTTAATTACCAGGGGAGATTTAATTACCACCTTAAGGAGATCTAACACTTCAAAAGCTATTTCCAGAATTACATGAAGTATTTATAAGTTTATATTTGTATCAAAATAGGATATATGAGACATGGTTTATACTGAAAACAGGAAATGATATAAAATTAGACATTGAGTGCCCCCATAGTTTGAATGGAATGATCTTCGTTTTATATGCAGATGTTCGACTATGAGTTTGGTAGTCGACTAAGGCTTTTCAGACCGAATCGTCGAATATTCAACTTTTTGGGGTCACCCCTAATGACAAAATAACTCCCAAGGATGGAGAAAAAAAAAGTATATCCAATCAATGGAGGTAAAAAGTCAGGCAAAATTGGCGCTTGCTGCATCCTTTCTAAAATGTATGTAAGAGTAATACCAAACAAAGAGTTTTTTAGATGTTTTTGGATGAATTTAACAAACTTGTTAATTAAAAAAATACTCTGACTCTTTATACAGTTTGACTTTTCAATGACAGTCATTGAGTATAGTTAGTTTCACTCTTGAAATTAACCTTGTGTTTTTTTCTCTCCCCCAATCGCTCCATCTTTCAGTTACATAAACAACAAATTGGTGACTCAACATTGACCTCATAGTTGGAGCAATTCATTCTGGGCACGCACACACACACACACACACACACACACACACACACACACACACACACACTCACACACACACACACACACACACACACACACACACACACACACACACACACACACACACAAACACACGCAAACAGACAGACAAAGTTCATACAAGACTAAAAGCTCAGACCCCCCACACACAGCAGGTCAAGGTTGTGCACTGTGAGAACCACCCTTTCTCTGAGAGAGAGAGGAAGAGAGAGTGTGTGCGTGTATGTATGTGTGTGTGTGTCAGTGTTTGTGTGTGTTCCCTAATTGGAATGCGTTTGGTCGTGCAATCACAGACGTCTGTGGAATTTGAGCTGATATGAAAATAATTGCTGGGGTTTGGCTCGCTCAAATGGTCATAAGGAGCGGTGTGTTCAGAGTCAGAAATAAAGCAGTGTTTTCAGTGTTTGTTATAACCTGTTCACAGGATGTCTTTCACTCTGCCTGCCTGTAACTTACAGCTAAATTTCATATCTTGTGACGGCCAGTGTGTTTGTGATGCCTTACTGACTGTGTGTTGGTGATGGATCTGTGTGTGTGTGTGTGTGTGTGTGTGTGTGTGTGTGTGTGTGTGTGTGTGTGTGTGTGTGTGTGTGTGTGTGTGTGTGTGTGTGTGTGTGTGTGTTTGTATTTGAGTAACATGGAGACATGTAAATCCCTGATTAGCTGTTTAAAGTAAACTTCCTTTGACAGACCGATCAACAGAAAATACCAGGCAGAATACAGGCGGGGATTAGTGTGCGTGTGTTTGTGTGTGTGTGTGTGTGTGTGTGTGAGAGTGTGTGTGTGTGTGTATGTGACCCTGAGTCCTGCTTTGAAACAATTATCACTCAAGATATGTGCCCCAAAGTTTGTTTAAAGTAAATTGAAATACTTCTGTCCTGAGCTCAGTTGAACATGGAAGTGTGACATAGCACGTACAATACATCTGACTCCAAAATGTTTTACATGAAAAAACAAATCTATTTATTCAGACAATTTTTACTCCAATATACAACTTTTTTTTTGAGCATTCATTTTAAATCACTCAAAAAAGGAGCAACTGAAAAAACAAAATTAATTATTTTGCTTCATTTTTGTTATATTTGTGGTTTGAAATGATCAGCATGAACCAGTGTGTTTCCATGCATGCAATGCAAAAGTAAAGTAGTGAAAAATGTCTCATTAGAGTGTACACTTAAACCAAGATGAGTGCTTTGGTCAGACTCTCTCAAAATGAGCTCTGTTATGTGGTAGATATGGCCCCGTCTGCAGTGAAGTGTAGCCCAGTTGGCCTGCTGTTTCTCCTGGCAGCTTCTCATTGAAGGAGTCGAGCTGACCGGCTTCCATTGTGGCTATTACAACTACTAGTGACATGTAAAACATACAATCCCTCTACAAAATGACTGAAATATCACTTTAAGACCACAATAAGCCGAGCTGACCGGCATCCATTGTGGCTATTCCAACTACTAGTAACATCTAGTAGTTGTAATAGTAATTAATCGAACTCTCTAAACTCTCTATAGTAATTAATCGAACTCTCTAAACTCTCTATAGTAATTAATCAAACTCTCTAAAAGTTATGTGAGGTTTTATGGTATCAGGGAGGTTTACTCACCGTGTTGTGAGAACAAAAATAATCTAGGCATGATAATCAACACATTGATTTGGACACTGATGTGCACTTATGCTCTTATAAGGCTTTTCCTTGAATGTTTTAAGACCTGTAAGAATGATTCAGAGAAACACAAATAAACATGACATACAGACGTTTTTTGGATGTTCAGCAGCAATAAGGTAATAAAAATAAAGCTTCAATAGAAACATGCTGGTGTTAAACCACTTCTATATTTATCCTGGTCATAAAATGTCCGAACAGAAACAACAAGTTTCTCTGAATGACCTCAGCTCACTGTTGTTTCTGCTGAACTCCCCCAGTTTAATCCAAACAGAGGAAAACAGTCCATTCAGGTTCTGTGTGTGTGTGTGTGTGTGTGTGTGTGTGTGTGTGTGTGTGTGTGTGTGTGTGTGTGTGTGTGTGTGTGTGTGTGTGTGTGTGTGTGTGTGTGTGTGTGTGTGTGTGTGTGTAAGTAAGGGGCCACTCTGCGATTTCTAAGGGATATGAAATCCTTCAGCGCGGCCAGCATTCCAAAGTATTACAAGACTCACACTCACACGCACATGCACACATGCACACATTCACATAATCATTTTCAGTTTAACAGAGTTTTGGCTACATTTTGAGATTAGGAGAGACCCCTGCATCGAACAATCTTTGTCTTTTTTCCTGGTGCGTGTGTTTTGCTGTGTTTGTGTTCGGCCTGAAGCCTGACGCCTGGTCAATAACTTCTTCGTCAGTTAATTTCAGCTGAACTGGCTCACTCTCTGGACAGGCTTCACCTCAACACATCCACCCACCAGTCACTTGATCACAGCCCTGACTGTCCACGGTCAGGAAATGAAAACTTGAAATATAATTATGGACATTTTCACAAATACAGGTGAGAGATATTTGTGGTTTATCAGCTGTGGCATCTTTGCTCTCTCTCCCTCTGAGTGTAATAATGTAAGACCACAGCAAATAGCAAAAGGACAGTCACATTTCAGTATCATTTTAAAACAGCCTGCTCTGCTCCCTGCTGATTTTTATCACAGAAAAAATGAAAGAACACATTTGGTCAAAAACTGAGGATGAAAACAAAGACTTGCTTTTTGAACTTATATATTGACAGTGAGCCTTCATGCTCCTCCCTTTGTGAGATGCGAAGGCAAACTACGACTTCGACTGGTGCTGACATATTGAGCTGGTGGAGCCAAGGCATATGCAGAAGCAATCTGGCTGATGGAGCAGCAGGACAATCATCACATCCCTTCCACTGACATTAAACTCACTAAAAAAGCATCAAAGCGCCCTCAGGTGGGTACAGTACAAAGCAAAACCACTTATTGAGTGGGTTTGAAGCAGGCACTCACGTTTAGGGAAAGTTCAATGACTCTTGTTTTAGTGTTTGCTCTGTTTTCTTTCATTGTTCCTCCTCTACTCTGATAATCCGGTGCACACAGTGCTGCAAGAGCCTTATTTGTCCACAGAGCTGTCAATCAATCATCTTTTTGACATCCAAAATCTAAATCATACTAAAATTCCCTGAAAAAAGAACACTTGGATATGAATGAGTATTATAAGAACTAACTACTATAATGTTTTTTTAGTTTTTCAAACATGGTTTCTCTGTATTTGGATTTTATAATTGACCCATGATCCATTTGTTATCATGAAGTAGGTGGGGTTTATGACCTATACTGCAGCCAGTCAGTAGGGTGAGCACCAGATATTTTGGCTTCACAGTCAGTGAACACTTGTGGTGTCTATTTTTGATATACAGTCTATAAAACCAGCAGACTCTATGTTTCAAAAAAATGCGGAGTTTCTGATATGAAGGCTGTGAATGCTCTCAAATATAAGCTTCACTCCATTGTTAAAGCTGCAAACATGCAGTTGTACAACTTTCAGACTTCATGCAAAACGTGCAGACCCCTTGATATTAAAAAAACGTATTTTTTGACACAAAAGCTGCAAACTCTGTGATATAGAAGTTGCATATGTGAGTTTATTGAGGGTCCACTTCTTCTTGCCGTAGCAGCACTGAGGTGTTGCCAAACATAACATCTGGCTCAGTCATAATTGCATTTATTCAAGAAGGTTGTGTTTAGCTAATATTTGTGTTTGGTTGAATGAGAACACCTGATGTAAATCAGGCTAATGAAATACTTGAACAACTCCAGGAAATGCCATTGAAAGTCATTAAACAATACGAGAGAGCAGTTCAGAAGTACATTCAGAATCAGCTTTATTGGCCACGTATGTGGAAACTGGGAAACAGGAAACTGACCCCGAACAGAGGCTGCAATCCACATCACCATCTAAATCAACTCAGAGTCATTAATAAAAGTGCTGATGAAAAATGATTAAACAGTGAAACTGTACTTTTGATAGTGTTGTATAAGGTTTGCTTGTTTTTGGCTGGTCAGTGGGAGAGATCAGAGTTTCAATCTTCAGATTTGACAGATCACTGGTATCAATAACTCGGAGAACTCTCCCCGATCTGTGCCGCTAGTGTATTCTGCACCCTTAAGCTCTTGTAATGCACCTTCTGAACTCTTATTTCAGTGTCTGGTGGTTTTGAAAACATTTTTAGATCATTAAGTGATGTCTGGTTTCGTAAAATATCTTCACACATACCTTTCTTTGATTGACATAGAAATTAGAAATATCTCTCCCTGCCTGGCTGTCTTCCCCAAACTAGTGAAAAGAGCTGGCACTGTGATTGGAACCAAGTTGGACTCACGGGGGTCTGTGGTGAAGGGATGCACACAGAAGAAGCTAGAAGCCATTCAAAATTACACAGATCATCCACTTCGCAACTTCTTTGTGGACCAGAGAAACAGCAGCAGTGGACAGCTCATCTCTCTGTGCTGCAGGACTGAGAGATACAGAAAATCATTAATCCCTGCAGCCATTAGGCTTCATAACCAATGGAAGTAGAGCTGACAGACACCTGAGTTACTTGTTTTATGTGATTTTTATAATTTTGCCAGGCACCTGAATTTCCCATCCATCCATCCATTATATCGATTAATAAAGTCCATTCTATTCTATTCTATCATACCCCTGTATTTGTCTATTTTTATGACTTGTTTATAGGGTTTAATTTCTCTTTATGTGAGCTGCTTTATCCATTTTTCAATGGAGCTTGATGTTTCTTGATGAACCTTGATGCACTTTCTATCAATTTTCCATAGAGGGCAGTAGAGAGCACAGAAAAGTTAGTGACACAAGGCGCAAAAAATTTTTGCGCCTTAACGGCCAGACTGACCCCCCAGGTCCGTGTTTCCATGCTGCAGCAGGAGGCTGTCTGTTAGAGAAGTACCGGATCCTGAGAGAGAGAGCAAGTGTGTGTGTGTGTGTGTGTGTGTGTGTGTGTGAGAGTGTGTGAGAGAGAGAGAGAGAGAGAGAGAGAGAGAGAGAGAGAGAGAGAGAGAGAGAGAGAGAGAGAGAGAGAGAGGAGAGAGAGACAGACGGAGAGACAGAAAATCATTCATCCCTGCAGCCATTAGGCGTCATAGCCAATGGGAGTAGAGCTGACAGACACCTGAATTACTTGTTTTATGTGATTTTTATAATTTTGCCAGGCACCTGAATTTCCCTTCGGGAATTAATAAAGTCCATTCTATTCTATTCTATCATACCCCTGTATTTGTCTATTTTTATGACTTGTTTATAGGGTTTAATTTCTCTTTATGTGGGCTGTTTTATCCATTTTTTTCAATGGAGCTTGATGTTTCTTGATGAGTCTTGATGCACTTTCTATCAATTTTCGATAGAGGGCAGTAGAGAGCACAGAAAAGTTTTGCGCCTAGTGCTTTCCTGTAATTTTGCGCTTTCACAGCCAGACTGACCCACCGGATCCGTGTTTCCATATGACCGAGCTTTCATTCACAGCGGGGGTCACACACATGCTGCAGCAGGAGGCTGTCTGTTAGAGAGAGAGAGAGAGAGAGAGAGAGAGAGAGAGAGAGAGAGAGAGAAAGAGAGAGGGGGGGCCCGGATGAAAGAGAGTGAGCAGATGCAGGAGAAGGAGAGGGGAGCGCGCACACCGGGGAGGGTTTTTTGAATTTGGATGCTTCTCGTATCATAAACTCTCACGGACTTTATAAACATGCACCTACTGGGATTATCGCTCCTATTGGCTTATCTCCTGTACTCCAACCTCGCCAGCGACTTCAGCCACAGAGATTATTATGATTACTACGAGCACGAGCAGATGGACGAGCCTGTGAATGTGAGTAAACATGATGAGAAACCTGTCTGAAATGAACCTGTCTTCATAAATGTGCATCAGTGTTTGATGTGATTGTAATTAAATGGGTACAGGTGTTATTTATCTACAAGATGTCAAAAATGAAATGTTTAGACAGATAGAATTCTGATTTCTCTAAGTGGAGTTTATGGTGTTAAATAGAGCTGCTGAAACTTCAAGAGTACATGTTTAATATTGCAGTGTTGCGGTGCGGAGGGAGCAGAGGAAACCTCCATGTGTCACTTGATGGAGATACTTTATGTTTTTTTAACCATGATTTGTTTGAGTGTTGAGTTTGAGATGATAGCAAAAAAGACAAGATGTGAATTAGAGGGGGGTTTCTTTCTTTCTTTCTTTCTTATCTTTCTATTCCCCTGAACAGATATGAGGAATAATTTGATTTCACCTTAATTTCATCTTGTTACTGTCAGGATTGAGTTGCTTGAAATCAGACACAATGAATAATCTGAATATATAGACAGCCAGTTTAAGTGGAGAGTTGACCAAGCGTTTCTCACTCACCCACCTGCTGAGCAACTTGATGAAATATCAATATTTCAAGTTATCATGAAGACTGGTGCCATACAATTACTGAATTCCTGGTGGTCAGTTTAGAAATAAAAGATATCCTCATGCACATGTGAGTTCACCCCTGCTTCTCCCCACAGTCGAGGTGACTTCAAATTGCCCGTTGGTGTGATAGTGTGTGTGATAACCTCTTACACACTGAATTCGGCAACAGCACTTGAATGGAATTCCACCATCACTACATCTTTTTGCTTACATATCACACCCTGAAATGGTGTCATATTGGTATCCCAGTGTGTGACTTCACATTGCATTACAGTGTTGAGGAAGCCAGAGAGGCAAGGCTTGAAAACACAGCAAGTGCACCGTATACAAAAACACACACTGGGATGTTTCACCCTGTCAGTATCCCTCCATTCTCTCTTTGTTATCACACAAGGGAGGATCAGAGGTGGAATGACATTCCCCTACCTTTAAGGCTCCATGCATTGAGTCTGGTACTTCTACGTTGACTCTACGCCATAGCTATGCCGTAGTGGCAGACTTAAACGCTACATGCTGGTGTGTTTGACTGTCCGTATTAGTTTGCACTGCCGTTAATTATATGTACGTATTAAATTTGTCTTGTTTGATATATTTGCTAACAGTGTATTTAGTGCAGAAAACAATGCTTGGGGTTATTCAGAAGTGGTGCCATTACATAGTATGTCCAGCAGAGAGTGCACTGACTCTCCGCACTTTCTGCAGCACATGCAACAGAGCATCACATCTGAACAGACTTGAAGTATTCTTCTATTATACTATTTATTTAAGGAATGAGGCAGTCAGAATTATTGAAGAATCCTCCGAGAAAAGTTTGTTAATATCGCAGCTCAAACACTCAATATTATTTGAGAAATGAGATAGCAGGTAATTTTCGCTCTGAAAATAGATTTGGTATCAGTCTGACAAATCCCCAGCTCTGACTAACTTATATATTTGTCTAAATAGAGAGACAGTAAAGCCCGTCAGATCAAATGTATTTGTATTTGATTTACTGTGAACTAGCGTTATCCCCTGTTTTAACAAACTGCACTGTAGATAATTCTAAAACCAAGAGGCTTGGTATTCTTTCCCTGAGAGACATTGTGAGTGAGTGCACTCTGCACGCCCTGCCTCCTCACTGTAAGAGACACATTGATGATCACAGGTGAAAAAGAAATACAACTCAGTATGTTTTAAGTAGGGATGGGCATTTCAAGCCAAAATACTATTCGATAACCATTGGCATCTATTCAACGATTATTCGAATAATCCTCCCAGCCACACACATACACACACCTGTCCCATTAACAGCCATGCTCAGTCTCTGGAAATATGTGTGTAGTAGTTTGAAACTCAGAAACGGAAAAAATTGCAGCGACTGTTGCGAATGTTTTCTTCTTCTTTTGCTATTTAATGCAGTTAGCATTCTTCTTCTTCTGTTTGCCATTACAGTTAGCAAACAGCTTTTAGACACTCTATAGCCACCATCTGGCGGGAATACCGTATTACAACCAGGCACCGGTAAAAAACGATGAAAAATTGTACTTTTAAAATGAGAAAATATTCAAAGTGACTCTACAATTTTTTCGAAAGTGAATGAATATTAAAAAATCATTGCCCATCTCTAGTTTTCAGTAGTCTACATGACAGGCTACTCATGCTGTGTGTGTGCTGCACTCCTGTTTTCCAGTCTGTGTGTGGACCTAAAATATCGATACAGCACTTAAAAGAATCCAAAACCGTATCATGTCATGAAATATCACAATGTTTCAAGGTTCACCTGCAAGGAGGGCTGAAGGCTGGTGGTGCTAGCTCTGCTAATGTTAGCCACACTTGGTAAACCAATTTGACATTGTTTACTAGCAGATGCTATGATCCTGTATCGCCATGTTAAGAAATTCTGAGTTCTGAGTTTTCTTTGCTTTAGTGTGGTCGGTTAGTTAGAATTCAAATTTCCATTTAAGTGAGTAAGATGTTGATTCTGAACATCCATTGTTGGTTGTGAGTTTCAAAACTTTAGAAAATAAACTTAATGTTTACGATTTTCTCTTTAATTTGGATAAACCTGATACTTGTGATTTCATAAGAGTCTACAAGTTCAGATACAACATAACATTTTTACAGAAAGTTACAGAAATGACCTTTTCTTCTTGTTGAATCATTCAACTAACAGAAGTCTACCCTTACACTGAGAAATCTGCCTCCATCCCCTTTTCATGTAAATATATTATGGGAAATGACCAGAAAGTAAAAACCACGCTGAAATTGATGCTATCAACCCCTCCACCAACCACATAGTGAATGTGAGACAGTTTAATGCTGACTAATACTCTAAGTAACCCTGAAGAAGTAGCTCAGTCCCCCCCCTCTACTGTGTGTGTGTGTGGTGCATTAGTAACAGTCATTGTTCCAGTGGAGAAGCCAAAGTGCATTTTCCTAACAGATTATCATCTGTTCTGGTTTGAAGGATATCACCTAAGATTTAAGACTGAGATTTTTCTGCTGGGCTTTAGAAATCTGAAAAGACAGACAAAGATTTCATGTTTCACATTCTTAACTTAGTTTTTCACACACTGGAGGGGCTGCTCTTTTGAGCTGGTTATTATCCATCTGCCAAGTTTTATGAAAAGATTTGGATTGATTCACCATTGAAACATACTTTTCTTTAATGTCATGCCAGCAGAGCAGATTTAAATTGACCTGAACTGCTAAAGAAACTGGGCGAGAGAGGAAGGAAAACAGAGAGAAAGAGAGAGAGGGGGGAAAGAGAGAGCAGTGAACATTTTCTGGGTGGGGGGGGATTAAGAAGGAGTGTTTTCAAATTAGCCAGAGAAAAGAGCCAATGAAGGCAGGTGTCAGCAGGGTCAAGTGTGTATGTGTGTGTGTGTGTAAGTGTGTTTGTGTGTGTGTGTGTGTGTGTGTGTGTGTGTGTGTGTGTGTGTGTGTGTGTGTGTGTGTGTGTGTGTGTATGTGTGCGTGTGTGCGTGTGGGAGTGAGAGTGTGCGTGTGTGAGAGTGTGCGTGTGTTTGTGTGTGTGTGTGTGTGTGTGAGGAGGGATAAGTGCTAAGCAGTAACATGCAGCCATTTGATCTCAGTAAACTCTTAATTGGGATGATGAGTTTTCCTCACAGCTCCCGTCTCTTAACTTTAAAGCCCTCACAGTTTTTCTGAGGAATTTAACTGATACCATCTCATCACTGCTCCCATCTGACAAAGGATTAAGAAAACAGATCAAGAGTTTTACTTTTGCATGCTACAGATAGTGCTGCAAGGGAGTTATATCCTGTTTTTTTTTTACACATTTATATCACTCGTCTAAAAGTAAAACAAGTTTTTCATTGTTTTTGCTCAGCAAATTACAGCAGAGATTCTACTTCAAGACAAACTATTCTAGGTTTTTCCCTTGCTCTCCTTTTAGTTTGAATATGCTCATAAAGAATGAGTGATAGTACCATTTTATAGCAGCCCATATATCTTCTCTTTTTCTGGGCTGCTGATCTAGAGATGTAATTTCTCATTTATTGCCCTTCTCTTTCATTTAATGGACTGAGACAGTTTTGAAATATATTATAGAAATTGCTGAAACTAGTTCTTAAATTTACCTGTGGCTCTTCAAAGACCAACACTAAAGATGAACAGTGAACTTGGGCTTGGAGATTACAGAATGAATCCATTATAAGTAGTTACAAACCAAAGTCAGAGACTGTAAAAAGCATGAATTTTGTCTCAATGACACAACCATTGGTTTCTCAAGGTGTTATGATTCCAAAAGATGACAGCGGTCATATTTGAAATGCTGACTCAACCTAACTAGGGATGCACCAATCCAACTTTCAGAGTCCCAGCATCGATGCCTAGGCTTTGTTATCGGCAAAGGCCAATACTGTTCTGATCAAGATTCAAGATTCAAGTTTCATTAATGTCATTATGCAGGCATAACGAAATTTTGCGACTCCAGGCAAGGGACATAAATAGAAAACACACATAAAATGATCAATCGGATACTGGGATAAGGAATACATAATGTCAACATTCAATCACACTCATGGCACAACATATTGCAAACAAAGTAATGTACATTATTAGACAGAAATTGCCACTGGTCAAGCATTTCCTTGATGGCCTTCTCAAACGGGTCACTGGTTTGTGTGATCTGTGGATGATCTTAGCTTCAACAAAAGCAGTGTCAATCAAATCACATTTATTATATTGTTTACAGAAATAATGAGCTACATACCCAGAACTGTGTTTTGTACCAGCTTTAAACATGTTTGTTTCTTGCTGTAAAAAGGACATTGTAATATGGGACCTCATTGATGTTCCAAGGGTTTTATATGAGCTTTACGCTTTGAGAAAAAAGCAAGCATCTAAAAAAGATGTGATCATGCTTCAGTTATTGACACCATTTACATGACTTGAAAAAACTTAGTTAATTTTTTTGTACTTAAATATATTTTACCTGGTCTAATTAATGGACTGCACCATTTTGGTCCAATTAAGCCTCGTTGACTTTAAAGTAAGACAGTTTGGGGTTGGATTATTTCCCTTCATCCATGTGGTTCTGGATGCCTGTCTCTCTCCACAGCTCAAACAAAGAGGTTAGGTCAATCAGCAGCTTTAATTTTACTGCTGGGATGATCCCTCATAAAGACATGACCTAAATGTGATTAGCATGTGTTGTGTCTTGGTTGTAACCCAGTGGCTAGCTCGGATTAGCATCAGGTGTCTGGCTGATATACGAATTTGAATAGATGATAGATTTATACCCTGTTGGTTTGTTGCTCAGTGTGATAGCCCATTCATTCATTCATTCATTCATTCATTCAAGCAACACTGAATAAAAATATCTCCTCAACCAACACATTATTTGATGTGGATATTCATGGAGACACCATCGGGATAAACTTCCAAAGGTATTAGTAGTGCGATGTCTACATTCTGAATGCTGTTGAATCCTTGGTGCAAGCCTACATTTTATCAAATATAGTGGAAATTACAGTCTCCAGGAGGTACATGTGTGACCTCACTGAATCTTTCTAGATGTATTAATAGCAAAATGAATCAATGCTACTCAAGGGGTCTATGTGCAGTCCATGATCCTTAATGAATAAGGCAAGCTTGATCCAAAAATAACAGAACAACCATGTTCAAGTTCTGACACGTACTGACTGTCCTATATGAAACACATTAACTAGCACACTTAAGTCACTACAAAGCTGTACAGGGTTTAGTCTCGATCCTCCTTGACTCATTTGACTTGCTACACTTGGCTTGATATGAGGTGAAAATCCCCAGTCAGCCTCTCCAACAAGGCTTATTCACTGCCATTTGTCTTCATGACTTTCATCGTGGTTCCTCATGTTTTCATCTCTCCTCCATGTTTTCGTTGGCTTCCACATCCAGCTTTCCTTTTGACCTGTGGGATGTGCTCCAGAACATTTTTTGCGTCATTACTTTGAGGGTTATAAGTTCTATCAATGTGCGTGCACCGAATGGTGTTTCGAAACATTGGTGTTGGAAAAGAGTCATGAAGGTTGTATGAGTGCGGAAGTTGTGTACAGTGTTCTGTTGTCAACAAGTCACTACCCCTCTTCACTTCACACTTGCCCAAATTCATCAATGCTGGAGAGACATAGAGAATGAATTGGGACATATGTACCTTCACTGCTCTGCTGAGACGAGGAAACTCTCATTGACCGGTGTTTCGGCATAAAGAGTGACCCTGTTAACTGGTGACTTTCATGTTAGTGTAGTCAGCGTCTTTGGAAGTTACAACTGTTATTGAAAACTTTCCAACAAATGCCTTTAGGTTTTCATTAAAAAGTTTTTGGGGAGAAAATGTTGTCAGCACATTGAAAAAAACATCTAGGATGCATTTGTAAGGACTTACTCGTATTTCAGTGAACAACTATAAGTCACTAGATGACAGGGTCACTCTTTAAATCAAAACACCAGCGTCAACACATGGCACTCCGGATATTTAATGCTGTGCTACGTGGACAAATGTTTCAGCATCTAATTATTGATGGGGACCTTTCATTCAAAGTGCATGTCAAAAACCTGATCTCTAAATTAAGGGTGAAGCTCGGTTTCTATTACAGAAACAAGTCATGTTTCCCATTAGAGCTCGGAAGCTTCTGATGTCAGCTACTTTCTTGCCTGTACTTGATTATGGTGATGTTGTGTATATGTGTGCTTCATCCAGCTGCCTACAGACCTTGGTTCCGGTCTACCACTGTGCTCTGAGGTTTATCACAGGTTGTAGCCGATTCACCCACCACCGCGAACTGTACGCTAAAGCTGGCATGTCTTTCTTAAATGTAAGGAGGCATACAAACTGGATGACTCTGGTTTATAAGGCTCTTCTTGGCTTGGCTCCTACTTATTTATGCACTTTTCTTCGGAAAACTGGAAGCCGTTATGTGCTAGGATCAAATGACATTTTGCATCTTTCTACTCCTGGTGTTCGAACTGAAACTGAAAAAAAGCATTCAGTTTCTCTGCCCCCTCTGCTTGGAATGCCCTCCAATCTGAACTGAAACTGTCAGCATTTGTTTCATTGGAAGCTTTCCGCTCTATCTTAACGGAAATCCTTCGAGCAGTGCCTGTGTTCTTAAAATGTTACTGTAAAATAACTTCTGCACTTTACTTTATCAAATTGCTTGTATGTTATATTTTAATGTTTGTTGTCGTTATCTGTCTGTTTTGCATCATTTTGCATAGAATTAAGCCACACTTTGGACTGCTTCTGTCCCCTGTGATAACTTCCTCACAGGAATTACTTACATCTTAGTTGTTGCTCGTGTTGACTGCCTCTTGCGATGTCATTGTTTTGCAAGGAACACAGATCCAAGTTGAAAGCATTGATAAGAGAAGCGCTTAACGTAAAGGTGAATGATGTTGAAGGCTCAGACAAGTTGGAACTAGTTCTCGACTCTCATCCCTAACTGTGGTTAGATCTTATTGGTGCATTTGACAAGATTAACCATTGTATTTTGTTACAGAGACTAGAACAGTTCACTTTCTTTTAATATTATCAATGAATGACCTGTTGTTGTTGTTGGAGCTCTGTCTGTTTTCTCTATTTCTCTCTTTTTGCATCTCAATTTATCCACCTCTATCCAAGCCCACCACAATCTCAGCAGAAGACTGTCTAACATGAGCCAAGGTTTCTGCCTGTTAAAAGGAAGTTTTTCTTTTCCGCTGTTGTTAAATGTTGCAGAGCCTGTCACTTAGGGTGAGAGGATTGTTAAGAAAAAAAATCGTATTGGCTTTGAGTGCATCGATTTTTGATCTTGGCTGATTATCAGGGTTGAATTTTGGCATGGGGCTTATAGTCCATATTGGCATTTCATTTTACTGATCACGGAAAAAATTACTGAACTGAAAAGTGTGTTATTCTGGCTCTGTTGTTGGTGTGTCTTTTCATCTGAGTCTATTTTTACTAACCACTCTAATTTATTACCACACCCACAACAGGTTCTGATTGGCTAAACTTACCAGGACTCTGTGATATAACTGTACTGTAAGTGTAGCTGGTTAACTCTAAACTCCTGAATATGATGTTAAAAGTTTACGTTTTCATTAAAAATTAGCTAAAGGAATGTTAAAGTATTTTGTTGAAGTTTGTTATATTTAACACATGTTTTATTTGTACTGTCAATCCTTATTGGTCTAATAATAAGCACTACTAATAATTGGCATCAGAAATCGGTCCTGAAAAAACAATATCTGTCCACCCCTAATATTGGCACATATCACACAATGTAGTGTAACTGTGATTGAGCCCTGTTGGCCTGATGATATGAGTGACTCGCTGATGTTCTTCTCATAGCTGTCAGTGTTAACATCCCAGTTTTACATAACAGTGTAGTGTTATCCAGAATCAAACTTTGGAAGGATTTCCTGCTGAGCACACATAAAACCCATCTTGATGCTCTTGTTCTTACATTTATTGACACTTGTTATTATTGAGTTTTGGATTTTCCATCTGAGAGCACAGAAACTGTGAGTTTATGTTACAGCAATGATTTTTAACTTTCCCTCCAGGAAACCTTGATAGCAACACTTGCCAAGCTTGGATAGAAAAACATTCCAATAGAGTCAAATATGACTGTTATTTTATGAAACTCAATGATGGTTAAAAGTGTGACGGGTTTAAGGAGGACGCTGTATCTCGCCAAGAAGTTTCCAACCTGCTTGTATTCTGTGGATGACCCTGAACTCTGAGGAAATGCCAACATCCCTCTCCCTGTCTCTGTCTCGCCAAGTCTCTCTCTCTCTCCCTCTCAGGGGGGTAAATGTTGCTCCATCACTCTTACTCCATCGTGATGAAGAGAGCTAAGAATAGATTACACTATCAGCTCTCTTTCCCTCATTCTTCATCCTTCATCCTGACCCCATCACCACATGATCAGTTTCTGTTTATTTTGCTTCACCCTACTCTCTCTCCCTCACTCACTCTCTCTCTTTCACACTGTATCCCCCGTCCATATTTCACAACCCCCTGGAGTCTGCAGAGGAATGTGGTGTGTCATTAGCAATAATTTCTCTGGAATTTTTTCAGTGATTTCTCTGTGGACTGTTAGCTCTGTATCACTGCTCTGGCTGAGTGTCCATCTGCTCCAGATACTGACCTTGTCCCCTGATTATCACCCTGAAAAAATGTAAAAAGTTCTTCCAGATTCAGAAATGAGCAGACAGAGGGCGTCTGATGATCATCTGTTAGACTTTTTATAGCAGCTGGTTCAACAAACTGTTGTGACAGTCCACTAGTCATACATAACTGAATCATTTCATCATTAAATTCTTTGGTTGAGCTGATCCTGTAGCATTCGATAGCCTTACTCTTCTGATTATTTACAAAGGGGCTGAGCTGACCAGGATTCCCTGTGGCTTATACACTTACTGTATATTTAGAGCCTCATACAACCACACATCCTGTCAATCCCTCTACAAGCGTTTAATTTTAATATTACTCTTTTAAACTTAAAGCATGTCATTAAAAATTTGAATTACATTCGTAATTCTCTCTCGGTTTTTAACATAACTGTCACTGTAAGACAGATGATTTAGTTTTAATGGTAGGAGAGGAGGAAGAGAGGGAGATGGGGAGGAGAGAAAAAGATGAAGCATTCTAGGAGAAAGGTTTTAAGGTGAGGGCTGACAATGTAAAGGACGGAAAAATTAGACACTATGGCTGAATGAATGTCACCATTAATGCTTAAAAGAGAGACATCCAATGAGCCTGCCCTTCATACACTCAAACCTAACCCATATCTCAGGAATAGTAATTTTTCTTAGAGGTCAGCTGATTATGTGTGATTTTCCGGGGCTGATATTCTGAATTTGGCTGGATAAATGTCCTCTACATTGACTCCTCTGCAGGTGTGACCTTCCCTCTAGGATTGTTTTCACTCACCACTCTGTCTCATCTAATGTCCTGTCAACCACTACTGCTAATTTTCCTTAAATAATCTGAGCACTTGTACCTAGAGCTGGGCGATGTTCATCACGCTAAAACGTTTCATATCAGTTTTTATTGATGATTAAAACAATAAATATCAAATCATTTTTTAATGTATATTTAAAGCCAGATTTTTGGTCTTGAGGGAAATTTGTTAGCTTGTATCTGTATTTAGTTCTCTGATAAGCTTCTTGAATCACTCATTTTTGACAATGTTAACAGGATGCAGGTCTTTTGTGTAAGATGAGATTTTCACGGTTGTCACATTGGACATCGGAAGTACTGGAAATAATACTTAACGCAGAGTCAACTCTGCTTTGAGTTGCAAGGTTTTTTCAGTGTCGCTGTTGCTCGAGTCAGCTGTGTTTCACATTCCACTCCAAACTTCTTAAAACCCGCCTACCTCTCACCCTATGACATGATTGGCTGTTCAATGCCGTCTTCTACTTCTGTCCAATGTTGGGTGGCAACTACCGTGTAAGGCACATTAGCGCCCCCCTCCCTTTCTAGTGGTTGGGGGGTGTAATTACAGGTTTAAATATATGAATTTTTCATCAAACATTTGTTATATTTATATTGAGAAAAATTGTATTGCGATATTATCTATATTGAATTATCGCCCAGCCCTAGTTGTACCACTGGTCAATATAGTATACATGAACTATAAAAAGGTTACAGCTTTCAGAGATTAAAACTCACTTTTTATTTCTGTTCTACATATATTTTGAATGAGTCTAGCTTTATGAAGACAGGTCTAAATTCTAAATTTTGGCAGAAAGATATTCATCGGTTCCAGTAATCTGTCTCATGAGCTACCAGTCAGTATCGGCAATGAAAATACTATATCAGTTGACATGTCATTTCATCCACTTTCTACTCCTTTCCTCTCTTTTCCTCATCAGCCTCCTTCACGTTTTTTTTTACCATAATCTTTCTGTTTGTATTCCAGTAAATTATATTAAAAAGTATTCATTTAGACATTTTCTGCACCTTGCATGCATAAAAAGTGGATTTTTAAAAATGTTCTAAGCTGCACTCATATGTATGCTCTGAATTTGTCAGAGGAGAAAAAATGTCTCAACTTTTTCACACTTCAAAAAGTTCTGATTTTTCTTACACAGCGTTGATTCTTTGTGTCTGATTTCAGTCCTCTGGGACAAACTTTGACTGAGCAGTACTAATGCAGGCCTTTTTGACTCCTGATGCTCTTTGAACTCTGCGTATGTGAGGCCTCATTCAGGCTGTTTTGACATCTGAAGGTTAACCAGTCGGTGTCAGACCCTCCAAAGACTGACCTGCAGACCTCACCAGTTGACACACCATGTTGCAGGCTGTGAGGGTCTGAATGGGAGTTGGGGGGAGCCGTTAATGGGAGTGAATAGAGGGTGAGAGAGGGTCAATGAGGATAGAATGCATAATGAAGTGAGATTGTCACAGCTGAGAGGCCAAGAGGCTCTTTCTGCTGAGAACATGCAGTAAAGCAAAATGTTCAGCTGAAAACAGGGTGCTGAAAGGATCACTTACTGATTATACAACAACTATCTTTATTTAATAAGACACGTAAGCTCCAGCTGTTTTACCAATTGCTGTCCTCTGCATGCTCTGTCTCAAAGCTGTGTGAGGGCTCAACAATGAAGTTCAACATTTTCGCAACTTCATCAAAGGTTTCCTTGAAAGTCACATGCTGTGGCTACAATTTCGGTCACTTCACTACATTGTTACACCACTTTTATCCATAGCTTGTACTGCAACATCACTGTGATGCTGAAAGTTGAATTCCAAACATTTATCTCTGCAACAACAGATGGACATGGTGCATGTCCCATATTCAAATCATAGACTGTATAAATAATGGACATAGTATCTGGGACGTCACACATCTGTTTCTGAAGCGCTGCTTTGAGGCCAATCGGCAGCCATATTGGAAGTGTTGAACTCAACATAACTGCTGTCGAGCGAGTGTGATGTAAAGAGGTTGACTTTGAACCACCTAGCCAACAGCTGCAGTGTTCCTGCCTGTCAATCAAGTCAATCAAATCATGAAGTCTTCAAAATAACCACGTTATGATAAAATTCACCCCCCGTAAAGTGTGAGCCGATCGAGAAATGATATATCTAGACTACACTCATTTTTGTACCAGGCTGAAAACATGTTTATTTCTGCTTTAAAGATCGGCTTTTTTAAAGTTAAATTTTTTGGGCCTTTTTATACCTATATTGATAAAGGGAGAGGACAATGGATAGTGTAGAAGCGGCCGGAGGTTGCCGCTGGATTCAAATACAGTGAATGGTATTTACGCTATTATGTAATCAACAATGTATAGAGTAGGGGTGACCCCAAATAGTCGAATATTCAACGATTCGTTCTAACGAGCCTTAGTCGACTGCCAATCTCATAGTCGAATATTTGGTGGTGCTCAATGTCTAATTTTACATTATTTTCCTGTTTCCCGTAAAAACAGTGTCTCATATATCCTATTTTGATATAAATATAGACTTATTTAATGTAATTCTGAGAACAGCTCTTGAAGTGTTAAATCTCCTTAAAATGGTAATTAAATCTCCCCTGGTAATTGAAGGTGGACCATTTAGCGGGGACCTGTGGAGCAGACGTACCTCAGCTGGCCTTTAAATCTTTCTACCTTCATGGTAGCTCAAAATGTCAGGAAATAAAACTTCAGTTGATCTTAAAAAATAGTGATGAAGATGAGGTGCAGCTTCATGAAGAGGGCTTTGAGATCAAGGATTACCGGACCACACAAAAACTGTACGGAGCCAAACGAACAAGCAGGAATACCCAAAGCTGTCCGAAGCGTCAAAAACAATCCACATCATCCCATCCACCTCCACATCTCCTCATCAGAGAGGATATTCTCAAAGACAGGATTTACAGTCAACAAAGCAAGGAGCGCACTTCTGCCTGTAAACACGATGGTTTTCCTCACGTACAATTTGAAAAGACTCAAGTGGACAAAGATGCGATGAAAGACTGTTTTAAAAGGTCCTGTTAAGAGATTTAAAAACCCTTTAGCTGGTTCAGGTTTGTATACAAATATTTAGCCTTAAGTTGGACAAACTACCCTCCGCAGCGCTGCTCTCCGCTGTGCGAACACTGTTAAAATATGTCCTGATTCCTTATTCTATAACAGCGCGTTGTTCCATGTTTAATTGATGGTGGCCTTATTTGAGTTTTCTCTCCTTCATCCCCTCGTTGTTTTTGCGTGTAATATAGATTTAAGAAATCTAAGTTTTATGCTTATAATATTCTGTTGTCCCTTTTACTTTAAGCTACGCCCTCAGGGCACAGATACAGGGCACTGAGGTGTAGAAGGGCTTGCATTGGCAAAAGCCTCATCCCTGCGGTTATGGGGACCCTGGACAACAGGCCTCGCTGAATAATACAGCTTTGTGGTTGATGCCTTTGTTGATAGTTTGAGCTTGCAGTGTACTTTCCTTGACTGCTTATGTTTGTGGAAACGCAGAAGGCGCTGTGAAAAAGATTTTTCCACCAGTACCGTTGGTCTGCTCGCAGACTCTTTTGATCTCTGTGAGTCATACGACACTGTAACTTTTGTGTGAATCCTTAAACTGTTTTTTATTCCAGAGAAAGACCAATAACTCAGTCCTTTTACTCAGTTTACAGACGGGGAATGTTCAGACCACTTATGTAATCTAATCTAATTCAATCTAATCTAATACAGTCTAATGTGATACAATCTAATAACCTCTAATCCAATCATTTTTCTTTCATCTCTTTAATTCTCTTTCGTTAAACTTGAGCACCTTTCTCTCACAATTTTATTACACAATAAAAATAAAATATCTTTTACCTTTCTCTCTTTGTGTGTGTATGTAATTGTGTGTGTGTGGTGTGTTTGTGTGTGTGTGTATGTGGTGTGTGTGTGTGTGTGTGTGAGCGTGAACAGCTGGTTTAACAATGAGTTCTGCAGCACAAAAAGTTTGAATCAATGGGCAGTAAAAAAATAAATGTGATTGAAACTGACAGTGTTGCCATGACATACACTCTCTCTCTCTCTCTCTCTCTCTCTCTCTCTCTCTGTGTGTGTGTGTGTGTGTGTGTGTGTGTGTGTGCGCGCGCGTACATGTGTAAAGCCATCACTTCTACATTTAGTGCCTCTGCTTTCACAGGTTTGAAACTTTTCTCATGCTTCTATCTGCAGACTTTTTTAGATGGATCCAGTCTTCTTAGCCTTTTATCTGACCAGTTTTCCCACTTTGAAACAAAAAGTGATTATATTTTTGATGAATAATCCCGAGTTCTACTGAATGATTTACTATAGTCTGCCAGCTCAAGCTGTTTTTAGTGGCTACTAAAACCTGCTCCTTAGAGGCAAGATTTTCAGACCTCCAGATCTGTCTGGTTCTGGCCACTGTGCTGAGTTTTATTATTTAATTCACTTTGCCTTTCTGCTCAGTATGCAACAATCTTTATTCCTTTCATTTGATTCAAAGTTGCTTTCTAGAAATGTTTTATTACTAAGGGTTGGCTCAGGTAGTGTGGGACATCAGGTAAAGTTCCAATAAGTGATCCAGTCTATAAATGTGTGAGATAGAGACATAATGAAATTGAAATTACATTTTAATCTGTAAACCCAACCTGCTTTTATTTTGGACAGGCATCAATAAGAGACAGTTTTTAATTGTTTTTGAATACAACTTTTGCCCTCTAAAGATGGGCTTTATGTTGCTGTTCCAGCCTTAATTTCCATCCTAAAAGCCAGCACAAGAGGTAAACTCCCCCCTGTCACTCACCAGTGCTTAAACTTCTTCAGCTTTAATCCTGATCAATTTGTAGGGGACAGTTTTGCTGACCTTTACCATGCAAACACACTATGGATTTTCTTACTCATACACTCCAGCTGATTGTTAACCCTTCTCCTCCTGTGACACCTCAGTTGACCATTCTTGGATGTAAATGAAAGTTTTCACAGATCTACCAGTCCAGTCTCAGGGATAGCCATAGCCATTACTGGCCATAGCCATTACTGATATCCTACATCAGTATTTGATATTATCACAATAAACAGAGCAGTAAAACAGATACAGACCTAATAAGGGGAGCTCTCTCAGTTGGAAAAATGACATAAATGTATGTGTGTACCTTAATGGGACCTGGCACCGGGACACTGGCACCCCACAAACGCTAAATTGCCTTTCTTTGGCATGGCCACACTTGCATTATTGCAGGTAAGACAGATTGACGTGAAAAAAATCCTCCTCCTATTCTGGGTGAAAATGACATGTCTTTGCCATTTTAGCATCAGCCACTTCTAAACTTTGAAAGCGTTGCTACGTAAGCAACTAATGATTGCCAGCTATTCACTTCCATTGCTACATTGCTCAGCATCATGCCCACAATGTTACCTCAAATGAGACAAGCAGCAAATAGAAAAACTGTAACGTGTTAAAGTTAGGTTTTGTTCTACGATGCATTGAAGTGTATCTGACAGGATGTGATCACAAGAGAGAAATCAAGGTAACAAAAGAAAGATTGAATAAAAAATGATATCTGCAATCGACTGAGAATTAGTCCATTAGCTGGTTGAACATCACAGGTTTGAATAATATTTTTTTATGTTGAAGTTGCCATAAATCTGATACTACCATTAATTCAAATATTAATTTTTAGACATGGGAATAATTGGATTAAATATAACCAAAAAGGGATCATGTGGTCACCTGAGACCAGGTTTATCCACATGTTTCATAAATCCAACCATTCCCTCCCCAGTTATTTGAGAGAGAAGCTTAAAGAGGGGAGAAGTATTTCCAGTCTTCATAATATCTTCAGACTGATGGATTGTGTCCATGTGACTCACTCTGTTTACTGTCGTAACATATTTAAAGTCTGAAGCTGTTTCAGGCTGTAAACACTTCATGCAGCCTTGGATGACATCAGTGGATGTTGTTGTTCTGCAGAGCATGCTGCGGTTACACACTGGCCGTCCTGGTGTAAACCGTCTGTGTGTGAGTGTGTATTTTCATGTCAGAAGGCACACATTTAAACACTGCACTGTTAAACAAACACTCAGCTATGAGGAAGTATGAAAACACTGACCACTGACTCTCAGTGAGACCACCTAGATAGTGGTTTGTTGGTATTGAAAGTACTAACCCTACCTATGAACAACACAACTGATGGTCTCAAACACATTAAGAAGGCAAGTCATTCTACAAATGAACTCTTGACAAGGCTCATGTTAATTAGAAACCATTCCAAGAGACCACTTCATGAAGCAGACTGAGAGAATACCAAGAGTGTGCAAAGCTGTCATGAAGGAAAAAGGGGGCTACTTTACAGAATCTAAAATATGAAACATTCTGGTTTGTTTAACACTTTTTTGTTCATTAAATAATTCCATATATGTTGTTCTGTATTAATCTACAGTGTTTCAAATAATTAAAATAAATACAAACCCTTGAATGAGAAGGTGTTTCCAAACTTTTGACTGGTAGTGCATGTGACACAGTAAATATGTACATTGCATGGATTACGAAACCAGCCACAGCCACATGAACAACCTCTCCACATTAAAATTCTATGTTTTGCTTATACTGTTTTAGATATCTTAAACAACTCTTCATAAGAACATGGGATTTCCCTTCTTTGATGTTTTCTGTGTGTTTGAGTGTAAGTCAGTTCTTCTCCATGTCAGCTGTGTCGAGCGTTTTACCATCTGTGCTCTCCACAAGAATGCTTCACTGACTCTGGTTCCTCTGATGAGAAGCTGCTCAGTGGACGTTGTTGTTAGAAGTCAGTTTTTGCAAAAAAGTGAAGTCGTTTTAGCTAGTTTAGTTAATTTTGTATGTGTGTGTTAACAGTGCAGAATTGTAACTCAATTAGGACACTGTTTCTAGATGACTTAAGGCTGATTTATACTTCTGCGTCGCCCCTACGCAGCAGGGGCTGACGCGGACATGAGCCCCACATACTTGTCAATCTCTGTTGTTACTAGTGGTGCAACGGATCATCGTTGATCTGTGATCCGTACGGATTCCTCTCCACGGTTCGGCACGGACGTAGTCCGCGGATTGGTTGATGCCTATTTGTGGCCTCCGAACTGTTATTCCTACACTGTGTTTTGGTTGGGTCACCCCGTGTTTACAGGGACTTGTCTCCCTGTCAACGATTCGCAGTCAGGCTGTTACTTGGTCACTTAGAGTCCAATGCTGCAGTGCAATTTTTAACTTTCACTTTCGTTTCTGGAGCGGTTCGCATATTGGCACTTTGCCAGCTGTAGGACCCTAGAATGCACGAAAACGGTGTGTTCCAAGTTTGCAGCTCAAAGAAAAGTGGACGGTGAAAATGAGCGATTGAAAGAAGAATGGAGTGACACTTTTGAAGTTCCTCTGCTCCTTCACTTGCCATGCCATGAAATGCAGTGAATGAGGCAGGACTGGGCCCACAGATAGGGTGCTTTGCACATGCAGTAAATTTTGAGTTGAATGTTGTTTTTATGTAAGGGGAAAAACTTTAGAAGTGTTTTACAAAATAAATGGACGACAAAGTTAAATTTGTCTTGTCTTCTTTCTTTTTTTCTTTTTTTTTTTGCTGATCCGAAAAAATTATCCGATCCATGACTCAAATCTGTGATACGATCCTAACCATGAGTTTTTTTATCCGTTGCACCCCTAGTTTTTTACATTTCATTCCATCTCTTTTCAAGCCCCAATCTTATCGTGTTCAAACAAATGTAGACACATGATATTGTTTCCGAGGAAACAAGGAAAGTGGGAAGGAAACATTATTAATATTGTGCAAAATGACTTGGTTAGGTTTAGAAGAAGATCATGATTGAAGTTGAAATACCTCAGTCATTAACAGGAGTGCATTATTTCTATTAAGGAGCACTGTTTAGACCTGTGTTCAACACATTCAGGGTCTGAATTCAGCTTCACTGTGCAGTTTTAGACACACAGCCTCTTACCTATTTGCATAATCTCTGTGTGTTATAAAATAAGGTAACATTTTTAGGCTGAAGTTGATCACAGTACAAACAGCTGCATTTTGAACATCATAGGGATATAACTGGAGATTTCTCTTCTTAGCCAGCTGAGCGAGGATGTTTTGCTTTAAGACTGTGATTTCCTGTGAAGGTTAAAGCGGTTCACTGTCAGGTTACTGAGTTCATTGAGGGAAGGCTAAATATTTCCACAGGGATGACTTGAGGGAAACAGGTGGATGATCTCGATCTGATTAACTTGCTTCTGTTGTTTCACTGTCATCCCAAACTCCAGCAGCCTCCAAACGTCTCCAAAATAAATCCTGGCCTCTTTGATCAAAGCTCGGTATTTATTTGACCCGTCCTTGTCCCAGACTTACACCACAAGCAGACTTTTGTGGTCTTCATACTATGTTATCGGATCTGAGCAAGATTAAAACAATAAGTTTGAGGTAAAATATCATGCAATATAATGCTACAGGGCTAACTACTGTGGCATATCTCCAAAATTAAGGCCACTGAAGAAGCTGCTATATCTGAGGGGTTAGCAGGGAGAACAGGTACCAAGACAGTATAATGCTTCTACTATCTGAGTTAGGGCTATGAAATATGTCATTAAAGCAGTGCAATTGCAAGGTGTACAAATTCAATGGCAGAGATCAGTCACAGCTACTTTTTTGTTGCTTAAAAACCGGCTACTGTCTTGTTATTCATGACTCATCAGGTAAATATACTGGTGGTACTGTTGGACTTAGAGCTCAATGCAAACTTGATGACTTGAAGAACACTGCACACCTGATGTCATTAAAGTCTGTAAAGATAGATTGGGTCATTTCAGCTGGATGATTGAAATAGATATCCTGATACATGGCAGCTTTTGATTGAGTGTAGTCCTGTTATCAGCAGTGTGTCGTTCCAGGACTGGTTCAAGATCGTGGCTCTTGACAAAGTGGATCTGTTGCAGTTGAGTTGACTCTTGGCAGTTACACTTGCAGTGCATGCACTTTGTACTGTGGTGTAATACACGTGGTAGAACCATAGACTATTAATAATGGACGTAGTATCCGTGACGTCACCCGTGTGTTCCTGAGCGCTGTTTTGAAGCCAATTGTCGGCGGGAGCTATATTTGAAATGCTGAACTCAACCAAACTTAGTGTGACGTAAAGAGGCAAGGTTTGAGCCTCCTAGCTAACAGCTATGTGTTTCCGCCTGTTAATCAAGTCAGTCATGTCCTCATTTGGGCAAAAACTCCTGAACCGTTGCGTTAGAAAATAATTCACCTCCCGTACAATGTGTGTGGATAGAGAAATTAGCGATTTAGACCCAAGCATTTTTTTGAACCAGGCTGTAAACATGTTTATTAATCCTGCAAAGATCGTCTTTTTTGAATGAGTGTGTATGTGGTTTCTGGTGTTTCTGCTGCCAGCCTCAAGCGGATTCTTGATGAATTGCAGTTTATAACACTTCCATGGGCTTCATATTTTGCTGGGTAGAACACAGTTACCTTCACAGAGCATGTCATACAGATTTTTTTTTACAAAAGAGATCATCACAAATTGTTGATAACATGCACTCAAATGTGTTTTTATTTTGATTATTTCACATCTTCTCCAAGGGAGACCTGACCAAGAATGGCAGCAACAACCAGATTCAGGTTTTAAAAACATTCAGACTAAGTATTGCAAACAAAAGGGGCAGAAATATTAAAGCTTTTTCCACCAGCTCAGTTCAGACAATAGGAATGACAAATTGCATAACGTCCAAAGCACAAAGGTTGGTATTTCCAGCCTTGAAGATTGAACGGGAGAAAAATGAGTCTGGGATGTGGCCCTGAATGGTTTTATAAATTAGGATCTACTAGTTCCCTGAGCCAGCAGGTATTTAAAGCAGTCCAATTAACGTTAGATGATAAGATATAGTGTCTAACTACGTGTGAAGGTATAAGAGACCTCGAGCTGCACCACCACATTTTCATGCTTGTGCCAGAGTCACTGTCAGAGGACTGAATTTACCTGTTATGATTTCCTTTTTTTCTGTTTTATTTAGCACTGTAAACTGCAGAAAGAAAATACAACACAAGGTTTTTAAAAATCATTTTTCTGCAGCCCTAATCTCTATGACAGCCGAGTTACTCCCATCTTCGAAAAAATTCTACTCAGACTTTGAATTAAGTCGGAAAAAAGCTCTTGACTCAGAAAGCCAGCCAGTGGTTCGGTCGGTTAGAGATGGTGGCTGTTAAGCCAAAACACAAAGTTGTTTGAGATATCTGTGGGACTCATTAGCATTCATATTTAACTCCTGTGGATATCTAAGACAATCTGAAACTGTAAAACTCAATTGGCACTAGTGTTCTTTGATTTGTGACAGTTTGACAGCTCAGTTAGGATTTATGAGCATAAACAAATCTTTAGCACAGACACAAAACTCTTGGGATTTGATTCTTGGCTCTTTTCACAGTCAGATAAAGTCTGTGTGGTTAAACATCTCAGAAAAACGTCAGACATGGAACCCCTCAGACAGAAAGACTGTCAGCTGCTGACATCAGGCTGCAGAACAACACTCTCTGGTTTCAAGCTTTAGGGAGTCTCACAATCACACAAATCACCTGAGCTGTCTCACAGGTGTGCACCCGTCTCACAGCTGTCCCACTTTTCATCTGTTTAGTGCAACCTGTTTCTGTCTGAGATCAGGAGGATCTCCTAAAACTGATAATCCTGTCAAAGAATAAAAAAAAATTAGAGCTCTCAAAGGATTTTTTAGCTTATAGTAAATGTTCACATTTTTAATGGCATGTTTAAAATTCTATTTGTGTTTTTCAAAACAGCTTTTAAGTCCAGTTTAACGATGTAAAGCAATTTTAACCCTTTAGATATATGAGATGACTCACTGACGTCCAGTGATCCCTCGTTAACAGCATTGTGACAGTATTACACATTTCAGGAGTTCCATTTTGGTTGCAGTTGCTGTCTCTTCCCCACAACAGTTAGGCATATCACAACATGCAAACACTAAAGACATCCCTTTGACCCAAGTCTTTCTCAGTGTTGACTGACTTGCAATCAGTTCCCACTGTGATTGTCATCCACAGGTCTGTGTTAGGGATGGGAATTTACCGTAATCCTTGTACTCGATTACGCAAATTTCCTAATGAACGATTACTGGAGTACTTGCAATTATTTTAGCTGTAAACAAAAATAAATAAATAAAAGTCCGTCGGACACAGACCTACCGGAACAGAATTGTAGTAAGTTCTGCTGCCTTTTCTTCAGACATCTTTTCCACTCTTGTAGTTGTTGTTCTCTGTGATGGTATCTTGTACTCCGGCTCGACTAACGCGATCAGATCTTTGAAGCCTTTTTCTTCCACAAAACTTAACCGGAGCATATCTCCAGTTACCATTTTGGTTGTTATCAGGCTAATCTTCTCCGCTCTGGTTTCGTCACAACGATGTGTGCTAACAGGGCAAGCAAAAGACGAGACTGCCTGTCATCTGTCTCCATTTTCTCCTTGTGCTTTAAGCGTATGTGGTTAAGCATCAAACTAGTATTTCTATGGTATGTAAGTTTAGCGCCACATATCTTGCACTGCACATTAACTTCATCGTTGTTTTTGCTGAAATCTGCCTCGGTGTGTTCTAAAGCTGAAGCCGTGGCCGGAGAAGTCGTACGTTTATATACCTTTAATTGTTTTCCTACCTAGTATATTCAGTTAGGCGAAAACAAAAAGCACATGGTCACACATATAACGCTGTATGAGTTCAAGTTCTGCTGCCAGGTGGGCGAGTAACAAAATGCTATTCAAATGATGGGGTCAACGGCGAGTACTCGAGTACTCGAGTAATCATACCCATTCCTAGTCTGTGGTGAAGCTTTGCTGGCTTTAGTGATGCAGTTGCCTACTGACATCAGTCCGATCAGCTGCACCTGTATGCTTAGATCGTAACTCAAAGTATTTCTGTGATATTTTAATTCAGTTTAACATAAAGTTCATAATACTTTTGACCTGTCAACTGAGCCATTCGAGAGTGTTTAGAGTGAATTGACCGTTCAAAAGCGCATTGGTGTTGTTATTTTCCATCACAGTAGCAGCAGGAAGCAAGAAGATGCTGCAGTGGCTTGACTACAGTGTGCAGAGAGGGACAAAAAAGGTGTGTGATTGGACCTTAATCACATTGCAATTAAAGCGTTATTGCTGACAGCCTTAGTTATTTGCAGTGATGGATGACTGAGAGTTCAAGCCTCTGAGAAGTTGATTGTTACAGTTTGCAAAGTCTGTATTTGGACATTGTTCTATAAACTTGAACCATGGTTTAAAAAGTTGCAGCAACTTAGTGAATAAAATACTATATCAGCTGCAGGCATCAACACTCAAAGAACATCAGAAACAAAAACACAGGAACGCTACACTGCTGACTGAGCCAGAGACATTTTTTTTTAAAGTAATAGTATTTGACAGGCTGAAATTTCAATAAAAACACCAGCAGTGTGGCTTTGATATATTGGCAGTTATATGATGATGTGTTAAGTCTGCTTGTCTAAGCAGTGCTGAAGCTTTCCAACCGTTTCAAACAATAAAACCTTGAAACATCCTGGAAACAAAAGAACAAAAATAGGAGTCAGGTGACCTCAGGTTCTTTTTACAGCTGTTTTATTCTCCATTGTTTGTTTCAGCTTCTTTGAGCCAATGTGACGGCAGAGAAATGCCTTTTTCCCATGTGAAGTGTGTGTGTTAAAAACATCCATGTAAACACACGAGTGGACTCACAGAATTAGTGGAAACTGTGACAAGCATACACAAACACACAGACACATACAAGTCAGAGGAAACCCAGACAGGACACACACATATATAGAACATGCACCAAACATGCATATGCATTTAGAATCAGACATAAATAAACACATTGTTTCTGTGAGGAAATGGTGTGTGTGTGTGTGTGTGTGTGTGTGTGTGTGTGTGTGTGTGTGTGTGTGTGTGTGTGTGTGTGTGTGTGTGTGTGTGCTTGTATTTATGTGTTAGTCTGTTAACTCACAACGGCAGTAAAATACAATGGACTTCTTCACTCTGTGTTTGACTGCCTACTCAGTGTGTGTGTGTGTGTGAGTGTGTGTTCCTGTCAGACTGAATGTGTTCATGTTAAATTGCTGTTTATCATAAATAGCACAATGGCATCTATCCATCTATCTGATGTTGAAGGACAGGAAGTGAGATAACATTCAAACACTGCGTATACATCCGTCAAAGAAGAAGAATCAGTTGTATTGTGAGCAGAGTAGAAATCTTGAACACTAATAATGCTCCTTAATGTTGTCTGGCTTTTAAACTACTGGCTATCTAACAGGCATTGACACCGAGTTTTTATTCTTTATTTTTTTAACCTTTATTTAACCAGGTTGGTCAATCTCAGCAACATACACACACAAAGTTACAGACTCAGACACACAGAAAACCAAGGCACAATTCACAACCAAAAACAGCCTGAAGTATCTGCTTCAAAGTCTTTCATATATATTTAGGGTCATGAATAGTTCTGGTTACATTTTAATGGCTTTAAAGATTACTTCATTTTTTTGGTCTTCAATCTAAAAGATGTCACCTCCCTCAGTCCAGTCTTCGATCTGGAGCCACAGCAGAGACTCTTAAGGTGCATTTCGACCAAGAGTTCCTGGGTCTTTTAGATTGTTGTCTGCGTTTTGACCTCGGGATGAAGTCCCGGGTAGATTCTGCAAATCAGGCCAGTGATGTATGGAGAAAAAAAAGTAAATGCACTATACCACCAGACCAGTGGAGGGCAGTAAAACAAAGATGAATGCATTCATCACAGATGACACCATCTGGGGGGGTGGGGGGGTAAACTCTGTTTCATTAAACCAGAATGTTGATAAAGACATCTCAAGAGCTCAACTTGGCTTTCAAGGAACGTCAGCTCATAGGGAACATTCCTGGCTCACATTCGTGTCAGCACACCTGCCTGTCCTGAGAGAGGTCATATCCTTACTCTCCTCAAACACATTAACACACACACACACTCTCTCTGCTAAAGCTTCCATTGAGGAATGCAGCGTACTTAACTTCCTTTTTTATCTGGAGGTATGAAAGGTATTATGTATTTCTATTTCTGTTCTGTTTTGACTGAAACCACCCATACCACAAGCTTTCTCTCATCCCAATGTTGAAGTTGCTTTTTTAAGACTGAAGAAATAAGGGTTTGATGAGAGTCGTGTTCACCTCTAGGCCCGTGGTCTTTATTTTGGATATGATGGTCACAAGTTGAGACTTTTCTGTGGAAGTCTTTTGACTCTGGGACTCATAAGCCAAGATGTGGGACATGTGACTTTGCTTTTTGAGACTTTTTAAGAGTGCGTCTTTCAGAACAATAATGTCAGTGAAGGTGTCTCTGGTCTCTTTTAGGACTCGCCACCAAAGCAAGATATGGAGCAGAAGTTACGCTCAGCCTCCAGTGTCGATGAACTCATGAGTCTCATCTATCCGTCATACTGGGCCTCTCTGAAGTGCAAATCTAAACTTTCTGCTGCCGCCTCCTCGGCCTCCAGGCTCTCCCAGCGGCCCCAGCCTCGCAGACAGAGGCCGCCGGCTGAGACAGAAGAGCCCACATTCGCTGCTGCCTACCTCAACCTGGATCTCCTGAAAAGTAAGCAACACTTTTGTTTTAACTGGTGAGTTTTATACACATGCAAAAAAAAAGGGGGGGGGGGTCATCACTGCAGTGACCTGAATAAAGTTAAAGTTTTCTGTGTGTAATAATAATGTTTCAGTTTCAGTATCAGTCAGAGCCCCACAGGAGACAGGATATTATAGCTATTTTTAATATAAACTGGACTGGGTTGCAGCTCATTTTCCTCTCTGCATGAGTACCATATGCATCACATTACCTTGTTGACTCACATCCATCTCAGCCTGCTGATTTTTTAGTCTGATGGATTTGTAAAATGTGGATGTAGTTATGTCAAACAATCTCTTGCTCCCGTTTTGGAAGAAAATAAACCGGCACGTAGAGACACTATTTACAGTTACGTTAAAAATAAACACAAGATACTGCTGCTATAATGTGAAGGATAAGCACTAAGTGAGGAATCCCTACTGCCTCCCCTGCACAGCTTTTGTTTTTCTGATAAATTACAGCCTTATGTCCCTGGCAACTCAGACAGCATTACCACCTTCTAGAGACGCAGGCTCCACCTAAGCAAGCTCCAGATATTGACAATACTTTACCTTTAATGGCCCACACACCCCAACCATAGATGGGCAGCAAGAGTCAACGCTTTAACAGGGTTATCCAGCGGGCACCTTTCTTCACCAGCATTTCGTCAACTGAGACCCATAAGACCTCAGAGATGCTCAACAGGTAGTTCTCTGGTCCCGAACCCAAACCCCTCATAGTTCATCATACCCTGAAACTTAAAAAGGAAAGACGAAACCAGAGAAAATAGTCCGTAGAAAGATTTTAAAAAGAGGACCGGGCCAGGTTGGGAAGCCTGTTTGAGCCAGAGCTCACTCTGCGAGATTAGGCTGTATGCTTTCTTTGCCCCTACTCCCTTCAAAAGTTGACCATTGTTTCTTCAACTAAGTTACTTTATTTGATGTTTCACCTGAAATGAAACACTACAGAGTTTCAATATCAAACATAAAAACTGTTCTAAGGTTACACAGTCACTCAATTTTTGTTGACTGTAGTTTTGCTTGGTAAAATATTTATCTTTTGCATTATGACCTAACTCTTTAAGACAGTGAAGTCGCCCTCTGCTGGCCTTCCAGAAGAATGCAGTTTTAAGATGCTTGCACATGGAATGTAACAGCTTACAATGGGAATAACTATGAGTGTTATTGCTGTGCATGTTTGCAGCAGTTGAGCAAACGGAAATGTTTTATGCTCGGCTTCTGTGTTATTCTTACTCTGTGTGTGTGAATGTGTGTGTATGTGTGTGCAGGTATAGAGTCGGAGTGGAGGAAGACTCAGTGCATGCCCAGGGAAGTGTGTGTCGACGTGGGCAGGGAGTTCGGGGCCCCCACCAACATCTTCTATAAACCACCATGTGTGTCCGTCTACAGATGTGGAGGATGCTGCCACTCTGAGGACAAACAGTGCCGGAATATCTCCACCGGATACCTCAGCAAAACTGTAAGCACAGTCCATCTCTCCGTATTATAACCTGCTCAAGCATAGATGCAACACATATGGGATCTCTAGCGTGGAAAGTTCGGAGCAATGTGGCCTGGTCATTATAGATAAGCAAATGAATGAATGAATGAGTTAATTATTACATCACTGCTGGTTTAGTTGACAGTGGTTTTTAATGATAACCATGTTCTTACCTTGGAGCTATTTGTTTTGGTGTTAGCCCACTTATCCTGTTAATTATTTGAAGTTACTAGCAAACAGAAGCTTATCTAACCATCTGTAGTTTGTTAACAATGTGACATGGTATGCATGTACTTAACTTAGCATCTATAGCTTGGTCACTGGCGATTTCTTTCTTTCCTTGAGCTCTCACAGAGGGAGTGTAAAGAGAAATCAATCCTTTAATGGTGCTTCAAAAATCATACGTTGTTGTTTGCATGGCATAATGGTAAAAATCAAATAGTAGGTCTTTGGAAGTGATCTAAGATGGGACTTCCACCAGATCCGTGTCCGTCTCCGATCCGATGCGGTCCGGCTCCATGCTCTCTCGTCCGTCAACACCCACCGGTTGCGCTTTCGGAACGCAGCACGGAGCAGGACAGCTGGAGTCATGTGACCAAGGTTCCTTTCAGTAATAACTGCATTAATGAATATCCTCCCCCTCTCCTCATCCATGTTGTCTTTATCGTCCTCTGAAAACCTCTGACCTGTTGACTCCAGGCCTGGCTCCGCTCATCATGACGGACAAAAATAGAACTCTTGCGCATCTGATCTGTTGCGTTCTGGCGTGCCAGATCAGAGACGCAGCCGGAACGCAATGGAGCAGATCCAGTGGAAGTTAACACATTGACTGAATGGAAACCTATTAGATCAGGTGCTGTGAAGGATCAGAGACGGATCGGACACGGATCTGTTGGAATTTGGCCGTTAGGCTCCATGCATGGGATTGCTGTAGGATGTTTTGGGCTTTTTTTGTATGTGTGTGTTTGTTATGTTATAAACAGACATGCACATTTACCCTTCACCCCAACAAACCATTTATTCCGACAAAGACAGAGTCATGTGAGGTCTCTCCCAGACACTTCTGTGGTACAAATAAGCTTCAGAAAACACTGAAACACAAAACATAATATTTCAGCTTCTCCTGTGTTAGTAAGCTTGACGTTTGAGATTAATAATGAAGCTCAGATTTAGCTGTCAAAGTAAAATAATGTAGGGTGCCAGAATTAATCAACAGCAAATTAATGCTATCATAGAAGTGTTTGATAATGAATTTCCAGGTTCCCTCAGAAATACCACACACATAAACTGCACTTTTACTAAGAAATATAATCTTATTTTAATGTGTTGTTGTATAATTTATCAAATATTAACACAACATGGGTCATGCCTATGGAGCTCCATTTATAGCAATACATTTGCAGATCTTTGTTTGCATTTGTGGATCTGTTAGGTGTTTTGCTACCATAATAGCTCAATATCCGCAGGGTCGCTGGCAGAGGGTGTTGATGTGACACACAAAATACCAGTCTAGTGTAAGGCTAAGGTAAATACATTATGACCAGTGTTAATATTATCAAAATAAAAAAAGAATAGAGACAAATAATGACAACCGATAGCAGCTGCTAAAACCTGCGTGCACTTTCTGACCCTTATCACCCATATTTCAATCATGATCAGGTGCACATGGACTGTTCTCATGTCAGCAGTTTCCTCTGTAGATGCAGGAGCTCTATAGTGCTTTGGACTTGATTTGCATGCCTGTGTGTGTCTAGTGGTCTTCAGGGTATAACAGCTGTAACAGAGAAAGAGTTACTAGCATGCTGCACTTTTAAATTGACTTGTAATGTGGTCTGACTTGAAGAAAACTGCATGTGTGTATGTGTGCGGTTGGGTGGGGGGGGGGGGGGGGGCTGTTCCTCTATGAGTTGGGGGCTCCTCCTGCGTCTGCCCGTTCACTGTGGTCTCATAAATACCAGCAGAAAAATGATTTGACAGAGTTTGTTTAAGCCGGCCATAAAATAAGCTTTAAATGTGGCTATACGATAATAAATCAATTAAAAGTTAATTTGAAGGTTTTATTATAGTGTCAATAAATCACATTGTCCCTCACTCAGACCACTAGCGAAGTAGATTTCATGATGATCTATGTCAGCTCAAAGCAAATCTGCTGGGTTGAAAACAGAAACATGGGGCTGTAGGACCGAACAGATTGTTAGCAAACAGCTCCTCGTGTTTCTGGTGACCCCTGACCTGCTGCGTTGTGCCCCCTTGAGGCCGAATTTCAACTTTATACACAAGTAAATAAAAAAAAAACCAGGCAGACTGATATTTACTCAGCTCAGTTATTGTGTCACTCTCAATGCAGATACTAACATCATAAGTGAAATTGACTTTGGTAGCACACACTCATACATGCTTGCTGTGGAATCAAAGCAAATCTGATATATAATTTTCTAAATTCATTTGTCCACCAAACTTTGTAGTTTGGAGTAATCAATATTTTTTAGTTACACATTTTATTAAGGAACTGGGAAAGTGGAAGTTGACAGGAATATAAAGACTCAACTTAAGCAGGGGTTCACAAAGTGGAAGTCTGGACCCCCCTGGGGGGTTGCGACACACTAATGGGGGTTTGCAGAATGTTTTTTTTTATATAGTAATGTAAAATTGCATATTTTACCAATTATTGTAAAAAAATTAACAAAAATACTAGTTACATTTGGAATAAAACCTTGCAAATCTCAACTCAACTCAACTCAACTCAGTTTATATAGCACCTTTCATACATATAAACGTGCAGCCCAAAGTGCTTCACAAAATACCAGAGAGACAGAAAACAACAGCAATGATAAAATTATAAAAGGCATGATTATAAATAAAATACTTAAAAATGAATTAAAAACAATACAGTTAAATTAATCAAATAAGTAAGAAAGAAAAGTTAAAAATAAGGTAGAGTTAACAAGAGTAAATGAATAAAAGAAATAAATAGATAAATAAATAAGTAAATAAGATAAATAAATGTTAAAACATGATTATAATGATTATAATAATAATGCAGTCCAGGGCTAAAAATAAATTACTCCAAAATAAAAGCCAGATTAAACAGGTAAGTCTTAAGTTTACTGTTAAAAACAAATGAAACATTTTCATTAGTTTTCTGCATTTCTTTGTTGGTAGATGACTCGTAAAGTTAGGATTGGTTAACAGTTAATTATCAAAAGCATCAGTAGCAGCAGGTTAATTCATAACAGCACAGGGAACAGTCATCTGGGTAATTTTCTTCAGACCAGCTAAATTAAGTATGAATCAACATTTGATCGCTTCGATGGACAGTGGGAGTCACAAGTCTTGGTATCTATATTTTGGGGGTCAAAAAGTTTGGGAACACCTGAACTAAAGCCCAGGTGGTATGTTTCAGTATTAAACTCTGTCTGAAAACAGAGCCTTTCCCCTCCAGCATAAATAATGATTCCTATTCAGTATGTACAAATTATTCTCTATGAACATAACCATTTATCTCAAACTGTTGTAGTGCCTGTGTATTTCATCCCCTCCCACCTGTCACAGAGATGTCCTGTGCATCATGGAATACTTAAAGGGGTAATATATGATCCACATGCTGGATGTGTGGTAATGTTTGGAGCCCATCCAAACCACTCAGTGATTCCTACTTAATTCAGAGAAAAACATCTGGTGATTATAAATATATTCAGGCAGGCACAGATGTTCAATGAATAAAACCCTGATGACTAAGTGTTGCTACGGCTGAAAACCATCTATAGAAGCTGTCTGGTCAAACGGCTGTTGGGTTGTTTCCCAGTGTAAGTGCTTTATAGCGGAAGATCATCTTACACAAATGTAAACACTGCTTCTGGAGAAGGACGTCCATTTAACATGATCCTCATAAAAAGGAACATTTATGGGCAATTAAACACATCATGAAATGAAAAACTCAGCTTTTTCCCAAGAGCAATTAAATCATCCAAATACTTTTTATTCCATTTATATGATCCAAAATATGTAACACATTAATTCTGCTGAGATTAACTGTCTGTGATGTGTTGTATATAGACATCATAGAAGTAAATGGAGTCTTAATTCATTTGGGTGACATAAGCTTGGAGCTAAGTGAGCTGCCACACTGCACACATTAACAAAGATTTGCTCCATGATTCTGCTGCTCTGTCATGAAACTACAGAGCTTCTGCAGGAGATGATGACATCCCGCTTGAAGCAGCTGAGGTACGAGAGCAGCAGGTATTGTAATGAGCTGTAATGTTTATTCTGGTGGACAGTAAGTGCTGATGCTTTCTGATGATTCTCGGAAGATGTAGCTGTCAGAGCACATTTTCTGTATCGCAGTCTTCAGATGATGGTCACTCATATGTGAGGTCTTGTAGTGGTCACTGGCTAATGCTTGGTGCTGGTCAGATGATCTCTTTGGCAAAATACACAGGGGTAACATCAGTAAATTAGCTTGGAGTGCTTCCACTCTTTCTCCTTAACTACTGTACACAGCAGCAAGAAAGCAAGAAAAAAAACACACCTGTGCAGCTCACATCAATTCCCCTCAAAAATAATTGAAGCTTAGGCAAAGGGTGGAGTTTAACCTTTTATTATCTGCACAAACTGTCAGTTTCTCCATGACCAATTGAAGAAAACTTCAAATGGAGCTGTGGATGTTTTATAAGCGGGGACTAAAGTGAAACACTTTAAATTTGCTCTGATGAAAATCTGCCTTCTGAATCTCTGAATGACACTGATCCCAACCATAGACTCCTCATTATATTTTTGAATTGGCTACATGAATACCTCAATCACCACCCAGCTTCCCCTGACACAGAAGCCATATTCTTTAGTGCATTCCCACTCATTGTTGTTGATAGTCTGGCTCGTGCCTGTGTGACAGTTTATTGTTTCAGCTCAGCTGCTTTGGTCATTTCCTCTCAGAGTTCATTTAATGAACTGTAGTGCAGTCCGCCTCTTTTGTTAGATGATCTGCTCGAGCTGATTTTAATCAGAGCAGGAAATCTGCGGTGGCCTGGATGTCTGTCTTTGTCTCTATGTGTTTGTCTTGAACTACATCTGCAGATGTATTTTGGTGTGTACACTCAAATGTGTGTGGATCAGTTTTTGTATGTGTGATTGTACTCGCGTCAATCTGCAGCAGGATAGAGAAGTGCTGACTGTACTGAAATAACAAACTGTTAAACGGCAGTCGAATAAAACTAATTGATGATGAACAAATCTAATCATCTGTTTCAAGGAGCCATTTCTGCAAAATGAAGCTTTGACAAACTCCCTGGCAGCAGCCTTACATGACCACATGGCCGATAGACAAAGTGAGCAACTAAATGTTTAAGTAAATCAAACACTGAGCAGCTAATGATCATGCTATTTTCTATAGAAGCAGAGCCTATTGGCCTGATGTATGGCATTATATCACTAAGACAGTTCCAGTGAAATACTTCTGCCTTAGCTTAAAAGTTAATAAGCTGCAGCTAGTCAAATCATTTTGAGCTCATTGGTCGCTACACCTTATTGATTTCAAATACACCACTTAGCTGTCATAAGATGACAAGAAAAGTTTTCACCAGGTGTTGGTTATCTCTCCTCCTGAAGACAGCTTTTTTCGAGAGAAATCTAAAAGTAACCTTTAACAGACTGCTGCATTGATAATGTCCATGGTGCTTGAAGGTGTACTCTGAAGTGTGCATTGCGCTGAAACAATTGTCCAGATTTCAAAGCTGGTGCATACATAAGCACATGCATGCACATGATAATGTAGCAAACAGAAGTGTCCCACTTTAGAGGTTTGAAAATACGATCCTACAGCATCCATCACATTTAAATGGTCCGTTTGTTTGGTGACTGATACGCTTCTCTTTGAACATTTGATTGTATTTCTGTTTTGTCCTCCACAGAGAGGACATAACACTGTCCAGGAGAAAGCAAACATCTTCAAAAAGTCTGTTAAAAACAGACTAAACAGGCAGCCCTGTTGTGTATTTTGAAACTGGGACAGCGGTGCGAGGATGGTTTCTGGACCACGGACTCATGAAACTTGCAGCTTGTCCTTCTTGCAACTGAGGTCAGATGAAAGGATGCCAAAGTTGTGGCTGAGAGGCTTCAGTCTGGTTACAGAGTGTGCGGAGCCGTGGTCTCTTTGAGGTTTCACAAGACGTTCTTTGACTCTGATAGTTTTTCCTAACTGCTGTTTTTGGCTGCGATCTCTGACCACCGGCCAGCTTTTGGAGATTTACGTACACTACAGAGTAAATCATTCAAATTATGGCAGAGCAGATAGACAATTTACAGCCTAAATGAATTTTAATGACCTTTTAAAGGTGATTGGGAATAACTTGTCTCCAAATGCGTGTATGGAAAGGTGAGAAGTTAGTGTGGCTCTGTCGTTTAACAGCGCTCTGCGGTTTGTTTCGTCATCCTGAGCAGCTCATTGTGCTGATTTATTTTGGCAGAGCCTCGAGGCACCTGGCAGGCGTTGAGAGGTTTGGACATTTAGCAGGTAATAGAGGTTGCACTAAACTGTAATAATTTACTATTGGACTCACTGTAAGTATCTTTAAACGTTTATGTCTGTCTGCTGCGCCTCTGCTTTACACAAACATCTGCTGTCATAGTTCTTACTCAGCAGATGTTTGTGTGCCTTTCTCTTAAACGCTAAGGGTTATTCCCTCTTTCACTCTTTAACCTAATGTGTTAGTGTTTGTCATTGTTGGCTGTGTTTCCTTTGATACCTCTACTATGGGGCCCATCGGGAGTAAAGTCATCTTATTTGTTCTTCTAGGGCGAGACATCTAATAAACCGATGGCAAAGTAATCTGCAGTTTCAACATTTTGAAAGATGCTCAAAATCAACACCAACATCAGGCTAGTTTGAAGCTTTAGTGGTTTGGCATTTTGCATTTTCAACACCACCCGGACTATTCAACTGGCAGCCCCCCCTTGCCCACAGGCAACCCCCAAGTGGCCCCAACCCAACCATCATACATGAGTCCAATGTGTGAAAGAATAATTGAACAGTGTTCCTCTATAGCATCTTTCTACAACAGCAGGTACCAGGATACATGTGTGTTGATAAGATACATATTGCGAGATATTTCCATACTCCAAATGTATGTTCACAAGTGGTGATGATAAAACAACTAGCTGTGTTAATTAGTCAAAACAATTTTATATCAATTTCCATTCCAACTAATTAGAACATAGGGATGTCACAATACCAATATTTTGAACTATGTATTATACTCACAAAAATCAAACCAATGACATGTTTTGGTACAGCATCAGTGAAAACGTAAATCATTGTGCCAACCCCAACCTGGTTCCTTAGCAGCGAACATCAGGTCATGTTTTGGGACAAGGTGGCAACTGGCTGAGCACAGTTAAACATCCGTGAGTGTCCCACTCGCATAGATAATGTGTGCACTCAGAAAGGTCTTCTCGCTCCTTCATACATTCGGAGGTACAATCAGCGCCTGCCAGGAAGTATAGACCAGGTTCATGTCAGTTGGCTATGGGCTTGTTCCTGCTTGCTGTTCAAGTTTTCACACCAGCTGTGTGTTAGTTGCGCGTTAGGTGCATGAGTTGTTGTTGGTTCTATCCAAATTTAGGCCATGAACTATTAGGGGTGAGTATTGACAAGAACCTCTCGATATGATACACATCACAATACTTGGGTTTCACGATAGTAATAATAATAATAGTAATGATAATTCATTTATTTATATGCGCCTTTCTGGACACCCAAGGTCACCTTAAAACATAGCAATATTAAAAGCAACACTCAACAGTAAAAAAATACATACATTAGAATAAAGATACAATACTAGAAGGATGAAGGGGGGGTCATTCCAGTCCCAGGGAGACGGATTACAGTGTGTAAGCTTGGCGGAAAAGGTGAGTTTTTTGGCAGGATTTGAAGGTGGTGGGAGAGGTGGAATTCTGTATGTCAGTTCCAGAGGCGGGGGGCCGAGCGGCTGAAGGATCTCGACCCCATGGTGGTCAAGCGAGCAGGTGGGAGGGTGAGTTTGATGAGAGAGGAGGACCTTAGACTACGGGTGGGTATCTTAGTATGGAGGAGGTCAATGAGGTACTGAGGAGCTAAGTTGTTGATGGCCTTATAGGTGAGGAAAAGAATCTTGAAAATGATAGTATCACGATATATCACGATATCACAATATTGTGACATATTGCGATATTCTACACATTTAACTAAGAAAAAATAGAGATGGTGTATATGTAAATCACACAATATTACTCAAAATTGAAAGGCCAAATTAAGTCAAAACTATTGGATTGAAAACAATTTTTCCACTTTATTGTTTTTGAAATACTGAAGTTGTATTTTAGTTCCAACTCAGCTAAAATGTGAATTTTTATTATTACACAAATATCGATATTAAGAGTTGAAAAATCGATAGTATATTGGAGGCCAAAGTATCGCGCTATAATGCTGTATCGATATTTTTCCACACCTCTATGAACTATCAATTATTGAAATTTCTCGGCTTTATTGATGCTATAAAGATCAATTCTGTACAGGCATGTAATAGAAGTAGTGTGTGAGCTACTGTACATTTTAACCAACCAGATGAAAAATATACATATACTCATCCCTTAAAATCTGGTTGATATCCCTACTCTTAGCTGGTTTTAGGGTTTAAGCATTTAAGCTTTGGGTTTTATCCCATTTGCTCAAAAAACAGGTCCTTAGTTTCCATTCAGCAGAAGAGGACAAAAAGAATGAAAGAAATATGAATAGAGACCAGACAGGAAGTAAAATCCCCATACGTTATTTATAACTATGTCTGAGATTTATGTCTATCCTGGTTTATGTCTATCCTGAGAAACTTTCAGGTGTTACATGGGTTTCGGAGGGATAAGCTTATAAGAAAACAAATACATACCTATAAAATTAAAAGGGAGAGGGAGAGAGAGAGAGAGAGACAGAGAGAGAGAGAGAGAGAGAGAGAGAGAGAGAGAGAGAGAGAGAGAGAGAGAGAGAGAGAGAGAGAGAGAGAGAGGATCAAACAGACATTTAATAACCTAGTGTTCTTAAATTTGTAGCATACTGTTCATACAGCCTACTTGATTTATGAATTTTTATTCAATCAGTTTAGCAGAGACCCCAGAGAAGGACTTTGAAGCACTGTATGAAAACGAGGAGAGTCTCTCCACAGGGAAATCTGATAGGGCTTTTACTTTGAAAAGTTTACTTGAAGTGTGACAGTACTAATATGTCTTCCCTGGGGTGTATCCTACAGACTTAGATATAAATAGTATTCATACAAGGTGTATAGTTGTGTTTTTGGCAAGATCTGCACCCTACATGCAGTAAAACTATAAAAGTGTTTATACTGTCAACATGTTCACAGCTTGAGAGGACATCCTGTGCAGCCCGTGTAGAAAAGGGCCCAGAATGAAGAATTTTACAGAAGTATGAGCAACAAATCAAAGAAATGTGTTCAGATAAACTTTTACAACCCAGTGATGGTCACAGTGAACTCCAAGCACTCTGTGTCCCTGTGTGTAAGTGTGTGTATGTGTTACCATTATGAGTCCTCAGCAGGTCAAAGAGACTGAGGTCAGCTTTAATGATGTCCTCATTAGATGGAGAGGAGGACGGACACTTTAAGCTGTTTCAGGGTCTGAATAAAGTCACTGAGACTAATTAGTTTCTTTTCATGTTGTTAAACTCTGTGATTGAATGAAGTGTCTCTCTTTCTCCTTGGCAGTCTTGTGTAAGACTCTTCATCAGTGCCATGTGAAACCTGAAGTCCAGCTCCTGATTTCCTCTTTTGTTCACTCCTTCACATTCTTAGCATTCAGTGTAAAATGTGCCAGTTTCCCAGTGATTTAAGCTGCAGGTTAAAGTCCAAGCTGAGGGTCCTTGTTCACAGTGTGTGTGAAATAGTGGCTTCTTGTGATGGAGTATGCCTTTATGGATTTAAGTTGAAGTGTAGACCGGTTAAAGTGAGCTCCAGGAGTTTCACCACAGTCATTTTAAACAGAATAGAAGCAGCATTAATTAGTTTTTGGCCACTAAAAGGCAGAATCGCTGCACACAAGCTGACTGCTGGATGTGTAAGTATGCTTTTTGATTAAAAAGCCTGCCAGAGTGTAAAAAAGGTGTGATTTAATTCAAAGGCTAAGATGCAAAATGTCACCTGAAGATTTGAATCTGTTTTTTAAATTCTGCAATAAGTCATCATGAATCAATTTCACAAAAATCCAATAGTGTGGAGATTTCCCTAACCTCCTGATAGAACATTGGCTGCACCATTCTACACAGAAAACACATGTTAGTCAAAGAAGCGAAGTTATGTACGGATGCCTTTCACACATTTAATTTCATTACATATCAATGACTGTGCCTTTCCATCGTTATCATTAAAACCAGTGGGCTATGACAAAACCATCACACTGAAAGCTTCCATTCACATACAAGCTTCTATCAAAAAATATCTAAGAGAAGATAAGAGTAGAGACAGCTGGTTGGCATTAGCACTCTGAAATAAATTGAAAAATCAGTGTGGGTCCTGTAAACAATGAGGATGAATCAAAAATATGTTCTGGCACTGCTGAAGGACTGCTTGAAAACAGCAGAGGTGTAGTGTCACTCATTGATTTCTACCTCTGCCGCTACAATATGTGCTCTCTGACCTTCACCTTGATATCTGTGACAGGAACTTTAATTTCTCGGTCTCTCTCTGGTTGTGGTGATAACCTTTGATCTATGGGCTCATTGTATGCATTGTCATTAATGCAACCTGTACTGGGTGTACAAGAAAATGCAACAATGCATTGACCATCAATGGACAAATGAGGGCATGTACAAGGCATAATATGAGGCTAATCCACATGTGCATATTCTCAGCTGGATTGATAAAGGGAGTATTGAGTGCAGGTGTGCATAGTTTTATAAATCTGGAAGCAAAGAAAAAACTTCCTTCCAACAGGCAGGAACCACAAGCAGAACCAGACTCATGGGTTAACAGCCATCTGCTGGAGTCAGATGAGCTGAGAAAGTGAGAACAGAAGAGGGTAAGACAAAGGAAGGTGGATAACAACAACAGTGACACAGATATGTGTATGTCTTCACCTCACTACCACTGCTTGGGACAAAAGGGCATCAAAACATCCAAGTATTTGTATTGGTCGCTCATAAAGTAAGATGATATTGTTGCTAGCATGTTTGTTTTGGTGATACCTCACTTGTCTGAGGCTGCACCTGCGTAGGAGCTGCCAAAAAACGTGATAAAACGACTACATGCCACAGTATCCTCTTTCCTTTCAGAGTTCTCCAGGTAGCAAAATCAGGTTCCTCAAAACAAGGATCAAGGCTAATCCTGGTTTCTACAATACAGATATTTACACATCCACAATGGCTTCTTGTGAGCCTCAGTAAGCCTCACTTTTCTTTTTGCACCCTTTCTGATTCACCTTGTCCCTTTGTGCTTTTCTCTCTGCAGCTGTTTGAGATCACAGTGCCAATCACACAGGGCACCAAACCGGTGACCATCAGTGTGGCCAACCACACCCAGTGCAGCTGTCTGTCCAAACTGGACGTCTATAAACAGGTCCACAGCATCATCCGGAGAGCCCTGCCTGAGTAAGAATACTGACTACAGCACACACACAGAACCATGCACACACTTACACTTTACAGACAGTCCTCACAGCTTTACCAACAACATTTAGACTGAAAGAATTCCTGTCTGCTCCTGGTGACTGAGAGCTCTCTGTGTGTATGTGTGTATGTGTGTGTGTGTGTGTGTGTGTGTGTGTGTGTGTGTGTGTGTGTGTGTGTGTGTGTGTGTGTGTGTGTGTGTGATTGTGTGTGTGTGTGTGTGTGTGTGTGTGTGTGTGTGTGTGTGTGTGTGTGTGTTAAAGACAGGAACAGCCTTTTCCCTTTTCAGCTGAGGCCTTTTTTGACACACATATGCAGGGTGTTTGACCGTATTGTTACAGTGGTTGCTTCCTGTGCTGGGTGTACACAGGGGTGGTACTTGAGGAAACACTTGCAGATGATTTCTTGATTAACTTCGCAGAGCGTTAAGTGTATGTTCCTGAGTGCAAATCTACATGAAGTATCCTGTGATTTATGAACTCTCCATCACACACTGTAAGAGTCAGGACTTCATGAGGCAGTGGTTTATGGTGCATTTTTTGGCTTAAGTCTTTGGAAAATCAGTTACATGTATTTTATCATTTAGAAAAAAAACTGATCGCTGCACAGAGCTCCGGTGATAGATATGCACAAAGTAGAATTAAACTTTCCCTCACGTGTATATCAATCCTCCATATTTTGGCACAGGTATTAAACATTTACGTGGGAAAGACAGGTGCAATGTTGTCTTTGTAATCTCGAAGTAGCCTGCTGACCTTTAAAAAATGTCTGCAGAGGAGACAGATGAGGCAGAGAGAATGCAGTGTTTCCCTAGCTTGTGGAGGACTATGTTCTCATAGATGGAGAATGGTGAAAACTTTGGTATATTTTTTTACAGTTTGCTGACATTACCCTTCAAAAGCAGAACAACAGGGTTTTGTTTTTTAAAGACACCATCGAAAACAAGCACTCAACGCACATAACAAAAGCCAAAGTCATTTGCAATGCATGCTAGCTAAGTTGATGGCCAACAACCTGCCTTCAGGTCGGATTAATATCTGAGGAAGACAGGCATATACTGAGACTCACACACAGATGGGGAAGCTTTTTAGCACAGGGTACCACACCTTAACAAGAGAGTGGCTGGTCACTGCGTATGAGAGCGTCAGTCTTCAGAGGAAAAATGGGCTGGATGTGGGATGACAAGGCAGTTTTACTCTTTTTAGGAAGTGTTTTGCGTTAGAGTTTCTTTAACTTTATGACTCAAAAAATCCACCGATTTTGACTATGTTGCTGTGGAGGGTGTGTGTGAATGAGAGTATGTGTGACACAGAGGATGGAAGCACTCATGACGCAGGAGGACCGTTCATATGTGCTGGTATTTAGCACCAACACACACACACACACACACACACACACACACACACACACACACACACACACACACACACACACAAACAGATCAGTTGCGTCACACTTCCTGTTACATTATTGCAGAAGACTCGTTCAGCTACAAATCATCAAAAAAAAACCAAAAAAACAGCATTTTCCTTTAGAAATCTGTTTGTTTTTTCTTGTTCACACTTCATCTTTTTCTTTCAATTTCCTCTTTTACTCTGAGCCCTCCGTTATTGTGTGTTTGCGTGTGTGTGTGTGTGTGTGTGTGTGTGTGTGTGTGTGTGTGTGTGTGTGTGTGTGTGTGTGTGTGTGTGTTTGTTTGTTTGTTTTTGTGTCCGTGCTGCTCAGCTTTAATTGAAAACACACTGTGACTCTTCCAGTGTGACTGCGTGTGTGCAGTATTTTAGATGAAAGTGTTTTTATCTTGGCAGTTTGTGGAAATCAAAACATGGTTTCTGGTTTCGGGAGCAATTGAGCATCAGGCTGGGGTTGACATCAATATTCAGAATTAATTGATTAAATCATTTGCTATGTTGATATTGATTCAGTGATGTCAACTAATAAGGATGTTATGATTAGAATGAATTGTGGGTAAGGAATTAGTTGTGCAGACTTTATTATCAGTAGCGGACTCGTCTAATTAACCTCTATCTACCAGCTGAGGCGAACTGAACAGCTGTGCTCATAGACTGTATAAACAATGGACGTAGTATCCGTGACATCACCCATCTGTTCCTGAGTACCCTTTTGAACGGGAATATTGGAAATGTGGAAATCAACCAAACTTAGCGTGAGGTAAAGAGGCGTGGTTTAAGCCTCCTAGCCAATAGCTATGTGATTCAGCCTGTCAGTCAAGTCAGTCATGTTCTTTAATGGGCAAAACTCGCAATCTTAATATCTTCTGAACCGTACCGTTAGAAAGAAATTCACCAAATTTTTTCGAATTGGTGTGTATGTGGTTTCAGATCTCAAGCGGATTCTCGATGAATTGCAGTTTATAACACTTCCGCTTGGGCTTTGTATTTTGAGGCCGGAGGTTGCCACTCGGTTGTTCTGTTGAGTGATACATCCATCCATAAATCAGTTAGTATTGACACTTTTATTTTGCCTTTGCATTATGGCTAATCTCATTTTATATTTTGAGAAGAAACATGCTTTTAATTTGAAATAATGCAAAAAAAGGACTTCCATTAGATCATGGTTGTGAATTGATGACGAGCTAAAAGAAGGGGAAGATGCAGTGAAAAAGGTTGGATGCATTAGCGCTGCCTGAGGATATTTAGAATATCTTGAATATTCATCCCTTGTCATCAGATGAGCCTTACAGAAATATTTCAGGTCATCTTGCATCTGGCTAGCTCTCCAGTGCTCTCTGCTCCTGCACCTCTCTTCATGTATGATAATGTGGGCCGTCCTTGTGTTCGACGCGTGTCTGTTGGCTTCCACAGCACCAATTTACTGGCTTACCTGAAGACTGCTGCAGCACAGTATTTAACTTTTTAAAAAAAAACAAATTCAAGACCTGCTTGTTCGGAGCGAACAGGTCATCACTAGACACAGTTCATGGATGAAGAGGGGAAATGAATCCGAGCTGTGGGCATTCCCAGGTCAGGTCATGAGCTGACGTCATGATGTTTCAGAAAGGGTGGATGTTTACAGGTTTAAGTTTTCCATCAAGAATAAACACAGAGGATCCTGCAGTCAAACTATCACATTCTATGGAGACTATGAAAATCTGAGGGCTCATTTAATCATCATGATTCAAGGAAGAGTCACTAACAGTAACGCAACAACTGATTACTGTCCGCACTCATTTCCTGAAGTGTGAGTCATGTGAACAAAAACACATGGATGGAGGATTGTACTGTATCTACAACAGTTGTTTTTTTTAAATCAGATTCCCTTTTTTTTATCTGTCATTATGCTTGATTATTAACAGCAGTTTTAGACTGGTGCTTAATGAAAAGTTTGATTAAGTAATCTGATTATATATTTCATGTTATTTTGATTTAGGCTACATAAGTAGCTGTGGGACGTTAGTCTTTAGAAACCTAAAACTACAGCAACAGGCAAGCAAATGAAGTAATTTAGTGCGAGGCTACAGCCAGCTTCATCAGGATACTTTGATAATCCATGTCTTTAGAACATTTGTGTGACTGGATCAGAGGGGCTTTGACATGGGTGAGAGTTGATAAGTTCTTCGAGGCAAACTTTATTTTGTCAGATTGGGTGGTTTGAAACTTTGCAAAGAGCAGTCAGTAAGGAAGACGTGATAAAAAAAAATGATAAAAGAAGAGCTGAGGAAGCAAACAGGAAGAATTTAACTAGAGAAAACAAATACCCAGGTCATGTGGTCTTAACAAAGCAAACAGAGAAGCTGCTGAAGCCTCAGAAAGAGATCAGAAAGTCTCCTCCACCTCTCTGAAGTTGACCCCAGAGGCCGGTCTTTGATGGAGATGTTTAATCGTCTACAGTTCGTCTCTTTTCTGTTTCTTGATCAGCTAATTTAGTTTGATATTTATGAGCTGTGATCGCTATTAAAACGTTTGACAAATGTTTAGAATCAAGCCACACATATTTTTCTCCTTTTCTAACTTTTCTGAGCAAACTTTTCATCCAACTCATGATTTTTAAAACAGACAATTCTACTTAAAAAGGACACTTGACTGGCACAGAACGACTAACAATGTGTTTTCAATCATTTCCTGGTACTAAACGCTCATGAATCATGTTCACAGGAATTATGTGGGAGAATAGGGCCAAATAGGGCCAAATATGGACAAATAGGGCCAAAAAGAAAATGGTCTTGTGTGTGGAGGTGCTGAACAACAGAGAAGAGTTTAGTATTATGTTTTAGATTGCAAACACTGGATACAGTTAATGATATGAATGAGCTAGTTAGGCTAAGTTTTGTTACAGTTGATGAGATGCTCTGTTTTAAATGTATATTAATGTTTTTGTGAGCTGATCAAGAGACTTTTTGGATAGTGCCAGAGGTGTAAAAGTTGTACAGCAGTCAAGTTTGTTCAGTTGGTGTTGGTAATGCTTTGGGCTCGAAAATCGTGTTGTTCATCCAGCTTCGAGATGTCAGCATTGGACTAATTGGTTTGTCAATCACAGTTCCAGGTCATCACATACAATTAAATTTACTTTATTAGGAACTTGGAGAACTTTTACTAATTGGCTAAAGTGGCAGGAATGAAGTTTGGCATGAATATAAATCTATATAAAGTGCTTCTTACCATCCTTGTTTTATTTACAAAGGCCACAGTTGTTTACAACTTCTCATAATTAGGCTGACTCAATCCTTTGTGCCTAAATCACAAACAAAAAAGGAAAAAATGCTAATTTCTTTCTTACATCTTCAAATATTTCCCACCAGTCCTCATCTGCAATTTCCACTCCAAGGTCTGCTTCCCACATCTGCTTGATGGCCAGGGTATTAACAGTTGCAGTAGATCTTAATATACCATAGCAAAAGCCAATCAGACGTCTTCTAAGGCCATGTGAGAGTGCTCTCTCGATTTGAGAGGTTTCTGTATTAACTGTTAATGTTGTACGCTTAGGTATGAAGTGTCTCACCTGCAGAAAGCTAAAGAAAATGAGGCCTGTGAAGTCATATTTTTGCTGTAACTGAGTAAGAGACATCAAGGCAGAGCCATTGATTAAATCTCCTAGCAATGTTATTCCATTAACTCGCCATTTCTTAAACATAGGGTTGTTAAGACCCAGAGGGAAATCAGGGTTCCCTTGAATTGGAGTATGGGGTGATGTTAATTTGGGTCAACCCTCCAAAGACCTAGCTAAATTCCATGCCCTTAGCGTGTTTAAGACGATTGGGTTTGTACACAGTTTTTTTTGCTGAGGCAGGATCTATGAGAAATAACAGATTTCGGAGTGGACTACTACACTGGGCAGCTTATATGTCAAGCCATGTGGAAGACTGATCTTCCCTCAGCCATTCAGCCACGAACCTTAAATGTGCAGCCACCTGATACCATTTCCCATTTGGAAGATCCAGACCTCCAGCAGCATTGGGTAATTGTAATTTTGCTAGCTTCAAGCAGCGTGTTCTTTTGTTCCAAATAAAAGAGCTCAGCCAGCCCTCAAGGATCTTAACCACCTTATTTGAAAAAATAATGGGTACCATCTGAAGTGGATACAAAAGCCTTGGTAAGACATTCATTATCACGTTTCACGATGACGGAAGAGACATCCAGCAATCAAGGTAACCTTTTATGGTATCCAAGAGAGGTGTAAAATTAGCACTAAACGTCAAATCAAATGAGGGGGTTATGCATATACCAAGGTATACAAAACCTGAGGGGGACCAACGGAAAGGAAATGGATCAGGGTTTCTTGCCTTATCTGAAGCGTCCCAGTGTGCAGCAAGCCAAACTCCACTTTCTTCTCCCTCAGTAGTTTCCTGACCTTGTCAAATGATTTGTGTTTCCTGATGGTTCCCTGTGAGTAGTCCGGGTAAAATGAGATTCTCGAGCCCTGGAAACGCAGCGGCCCTCCTCGACGCGTCCTGCACCCTCTTCTTTTCCCTGGGGTTGTGGAGTCGCAAGATGACACAGCTGGGCCACACACAGTCACGCAGGCCGGAGCTCATGTTGGGTCCGAGGCGATGGCTACAATCCAACTTAACACCCCGGTCTTCATTTCTATGGTCAGCAGCTCGGGCATCCAGGCTTCGAAGAACTTTACAGGGTCTCCTCCTTCTGAGCCCTCTGGCACGCCATAAATCCACAATGTTTCCTGCCTGCTCCTGTCCTCCAGGCCATCCATGCGCTCTGTTAACACAAGCAACTGTCTCTCAAGCTCTTGCATTCTGCCGCTGGTTGAAGCGGCCAAGTCCTTGACCGCACCAACCCGCTCCTCAACCTCATCCAGGTGCTTTCCAGCTTGTTGCAGTGCGGACACGTTTGCCTTGACTGTCTGCAATAGCGGGCTTAAATTGTCGTCAATCACTTTCTTGAAGTGCTCTGTCATCATCAGAAAAGCCTTGGATAGAGCTTGGTCAAGGGCGACCGGCCCACCACCAACGGCAACGTTAGCATTAGCCGTGGGGGATGTTTCGTGGTCGCTATCTTTAGCTAACATATCTGCTTTTTTCTCCTCACTTCTTGTCGTCGGTTTACTCGTTTTTTCAAAGGAAACAGGCCAGAAACGTTCCAAAGACATAGCACGACTATATCATACTGAAACAGGCAGTTAAAAAAGGTAAAATAAAATAAATGGGAATTAATGGTGCGATTTAAGTATTTCTTATTATTATTCTTATTTCGAACAGTGATGTAAGACAGAAGAAATCCTTGAAACATCTCATTTAAGATGATCTGCAGATTCCTCCCTCTCCCTGCTGACCATCCAATTGAAGCTGACCCAAGAAATCCTGCTTTGATCGAGGTGTTTGTTTGTCTGCAATCCTTGAAATGTCTTATCATGGCTGGTCAGAGAAACAGTCACAAGTAAAAAGATCTGAGGCATCACCATACTTTTTTTTTTTTTACCCGTAGTTAAATTGCCAGCTTGACTCTCGTTTTAATGATATATACATATATATAAAATATTGAGTTGTTGGTATAACTGAGAGTTTGACCTTATTACGCCATAGTTATTTCCTGAAAAGCAGTATTAATCTAATCAAAGTACAGAAACCTGTGTGATTTGTGCATCACTCAGTTAATGCCTCTTCCTATTTAAGGTGTCCAGTAGCCAACAGGACGTGTCCTTCTGGTCAGACGTGGAGCAGCAGGCACTGTCGGTGTGTCATCATGTCCACAAATCCACACAACAACCCCCCTCCCCCACCACTGCTCCCTCCAAGGCAGCATCCACTTGGTAAGTGTTTCTTATTTTGCATATTTGCTAAAGGAGAAAATGTTCTTGCCTGGGGTGATATTTTGGCAGGACCAGAAACTTAATATTTGACTATTTTACTCCTGGCCTGGATGATTTGACTCCCCGCAGCTATATCACTGTCAAAAACAATATTCCTGATGTTGGGGTATGTTTAACAGCTTTTGGGATAAACACAAGGTACTAGTGCTCTAATGCAGGGGTTTCCAAACGTTTTCAGCCCACGACCCCCAAAATATAGGTGCAAAAAATCTTGCGACCCCCACTGTCCCTCGAAAGTGATTAAATGTAGCTTCATACTTCATTTAGCTGGTCTACAGAAAAGTAGCCACCTATATGCACATGTGGCTGTTTCCTGTGCCGTTATGAATTGACCTGCTGCTACCGATGCTTTTGTTGATTAACTGTAAATTAACCCTAACCTAAGGAGTCATCTAAGGAAAGGCAGAAAACTAATACAAATATATTTGCAAGGTTTTATTTCTAAATTAAATACTTTTAAAAATACGTATTTACAGTAATGGCAATATATGACATTTTAGATTAATTAAATAAAAACATTTTTTTTTTAAATCTGCGACCCCCAATTAGTGTCTGGCGACCCCACATGGGGTCCTGACCCCCACTTTGGGAACCCCTGCTGCTCTAATGGAAAGGATGGTGCGCACTGCACAGTGAAGAAACCCATCCCATCACATCCTCATAAAGATATTCATGCTCTATCGACATTGACAAAAAGTGCCATTACATCACCTGCAGGGCTGCACAACATTGGAAAAAACTAAAACTGTATTATTTTCCTGTTCTGCATTATATATAGAGGGACATTAAAAGTTCCAGGAATGTATGCAGGTAAATGCAGCATGTTTTTAGAGATTTATAAACAGTTGGAAATTTCAATAATACGTTTATTACTTGGATCTTCAAGCCTGTTCTCTGCTTCAGATCAGATCCTCTTTGACCTCACTGCATTCAGCTGTCGAATAGCAGCCCTTAAACCCACAAAGGACACTCTCTCATCTTCCCTTGCCTTTCTCCACTGCTTTCATGGCTGTCTCTTCTCTTCTACTTCTACACCAACAACATAAAAATTGTTAGTGTAAGAAGTAAAGATTAGAGAGTTTAAGCGCAGATGACAAAACTGTTCTGATGCCAGAATTAAACCTGATACTGGGATCAGAATGTAAAAAGAAATATAGTAGCTGAGACTAAACATGGCCAATTAGTGCGGCGTGTTGCTACATCATGACTTCTCCTGAGCCTGTAGTAAGCACACACATGCCAACACTGAAACAAACACACATTGTTAGTAAAGCCGTCTTTCTCAGTGTTCGTCTCTGTGACAGGAGAATGTTCATGTATTCACTGAGGAGTATTTATGGCTGCAATGTGTTTGGTGAGAGTCTGTGTGTGTGTGTGTGTGTGTGTGTGTGTGTGTGTGTGTGTGTGTGTGTGTGTGTGTGTGTGTGTGTGTGTGTGTGTGTGTGTGTGTGAGTGAGTGTTTGGCTAAGATAACATGCTGGACTGGAGTGTAAACAAATGAGACACAGAAGAATGCGGAGACCCAAGAGTAGCAGATTCCTCAGATACTGACGCATAAAAATACACAGTTACAGGGTATGCACTACAGGGCCAAAAATAATTAACTGTGAAAGACAGAAGGATATGTTGTGTACTCTAAACTATGATTTCAAAAACAAACTGAGAAACCAAAGCCTGAGTGAGGAAAATCCTGTTTTTTAAAGACATCAGTGGCTCTAGGCTGTAACGGTGCACCACCAACATTTTAGTCCAGTTTGCCTGGTTAACAAAAGCAAAACATACATTTGTGAGATTTTATCAGCTATTTATTTTAAGCTCATGGTCTCTTCTCCGTTAGGGAAAAAAATGTGTTGAAAGACATTTATCATCGTTTCATTGACAAAATGAACACTGGCATAAAGTCACGATAAGAGAAGACTCCTCCTCTTGCAGTGGTAGATGACTTCTGTGAGTCAAAAGGCTATCTGGACAATTGTATCCTCAATGGCTTGAGTTACCTAGAAAATGTGAGACCACTTTTGTGATATGTATCAAATTGTAGTTTGATCAAACAAAATAAATTCTCCATTTTTTTCTGCTTGTTCATGTCAAAGGTTTTTCTGCTCCACTTCCCACCAGATACTCTGAAAGAAGGCTTTCCAAAACAATAATGGCATTTGAAGTCCTTTTTCAATGAGAAGGCTTTTATTTTGTATTTTATAGTTCAGTAATGTTGGCGGTTTGATTTGTTGCTTTATCTCAAAGGGATAACAATGGTCAGTTCAGCCATGACTGTTGTCTGTGTGGATTTGTATCTGAATTTGTGTGTGTTTTCAGAGAATCATCTGTGCCACAGCTGTCACATTGAATCACAAACAAAACTATCCAGCCGTTCCACAATGCATCAGCACAATTTGATCTTGCATAATTAAAGTCTTTATGTGTAGTTTTTAGATACAGATTGTACAAATCATGCTGCTAAATATGACATGCCATTTAAGTCAGTTTTCACATAACTCACAAACCACAACACTTCCACACTTATCCTTTCTGAATATTTTGTTCTTATTTTTATAGTTTAACTTTTTCAACTTGACAAGCTGGCCTTTTTTATTACAAGTCACATTTTGGTGATGTGAATTGTTGCAAACATATCAGGGCCTGATATGACCCCCTATTGTACCACAAAATCATGTTTTGTACCCCTTTACTTACAAAACATAAAAAGATGTTTTACTTCTGCCTATGAAGCAGATTGTACTTGAGGAGCATTGGGACATTTCCCAGTGGCCCTGGGTCTATTTTGCCAGCCATGAGCAGCAGGGATAGAACGATTATCAGCCAGGCCGATTATCGACACCGATATTTGGCATTTTGACGCATATCGGCATCAGCCTTTTTTAAAACTCCGACGGCTGATAAGAGATCTATTTATAACTGTGTTAATTTGGCTCAAAATTCACTAAATCAAGTGGCAGAAATGACACCGTCTGCAGAAACTGTAGCCTATCTTGTGTTCCATTTGCAGTTTCTAATTGCAGGGGGCCGAGCTGAGCAGCATCCGTTGTGGCCCCTACAATAGTGATTTAAAAAACACTGAAATATCCCTTTAAAACAAAGCTAAGTAAAAGATTAACATTTCAGTTATATTTACATTTTGGAAAACTTTATGTATTATAGAAAACTTTAGAGAGCTATTTATTTGTTTAAGTTTTGATTGAACTTTATAAGACATGCTGCTGAGCCTGGGAACTCCCTGCACTTTGTTAGAATTTTAAAACAAAGATGTCTATTGTCTAAGATAAAAAAAAACCTTTAACATGTTGCACATTTGAAAAGCTGTTTAAAAATCATATGCTTAAAGGCATTTAAACGAAGTTAAGTGTTGGAGTTTGTATTATTCAAAATTTTGACGCCAATATTTCCCCTTCTACTGCAAATTAATATCAGCTCCAAATATCAATTATCGGCCTCCTTGACAACTAATAAACGGTATCGGCTCTGAAAAATCAATATCGGTCTATCTCTAATGAGTAGTCAGTGTGCTACATGAAATGGAAAGGAAGAGAAGGATTCAATAATATTTTAATTGTTGTAAATTAACAGTGATAATAATAGATAATCACGTGGATCATGGGTTGCGTCATTTTTAAACAAAGACAAAAAAAACCCAATGAGAGTTGAAAACTCACTTTAAAGACTCACTTCCATTCAGCTTTTCTGGTTTTCTTATTTTACTTCTGGAAATTGAAGAAAGCGAGTGAAACAGCAGCGTTCAGTAAAGCAGGTAACTTTGGATGGCGAGTGACACAGACTGCAGCCATTTGTGAACTGCTGGTATCCACTGATTCAGAAAGGTTCTGATATACTATTGTTACTGTTGTCAGTCCCACTCCTGACAGCAGTAGCATTCTGGATTTGTGAGCATGGGCTCACCATTTACACACTTGCACCACCAGGTAACTTGGGATGTCTCCTGCTCTCCAGTTAGTACAGAGGAATCACCCCTTTGTAGTGTGTTTTTGTTGGTTTAGTTGTATTTTCTGACCCTTCAAAGACTGCAGACCTGAAGAGCTGATCAGTGCACTGCAGGTATGGGAACATGTATGTATGTGCTTCACCAAATAAGGTGGTTTTCAGATGGCACAGTGAAGCCCAGATAATTTTCTCTATGTGGTGTACACTTACTTCAGCATTAATGTTTGGGTCACACTTTCTTAGAATTGGCAAAAATAGGATGGTACAAATGGCCCAGTCAGCTCTCATGCTGGTCTTCTGGCCTGTTTCTCTATAAAAGGACAACGCTGATCACCAGCTTGAGTGGGATTGATTGACAAGGACCTCATACAACCCCTCTTCAACAAAACGTTATTATCCTGTTAATAAGAGTCATCTCCAGCGGTAAACAACCTCCATGGGAATCCATTACTCTAATTTAGGCTGTTGAAGTCTATGTAAGCACATGATTTTATGCTGGAGTGAACACAGCTTTTATTATCTGTGTTGGTTCATCTGTGGACATACAAACACATTCACAATATATGTGTATGGACACCCTGAACATCCTGTTGCCAGTACTGAAAAAGAACCATCTGTGCTGTCCCTCAGGAAAGAGAGAGCAACCCTCATCCTCATCAGGAATGTCTCAATTTCATAGTTTATCTATGCCAAACTACAGACACAAACACAGTCACAGTGTTGTTTGCATGTTTTTCAGGAAATAAAAAATTGTGCAATCTACTTAACTCCATTTTTATAACACACAGAGGGTGTTGTAAGTTTAATACATAATAAATGTTTAAAATTGGTATTAGCTGTGGCAACAAATGTTTTTGTACAAAGCACTGTACGTATAACCTATCCAGTGTTAAATCACATTCACCTTAACTGTCTGACAACATGAGAAAGGGAATAAATGGCTGAAAAGTCACCAATAATGTTTTGAAAGTACTTAAAAATATCTTATTTCTTTATCTTGCTTTTCACCCCAATATGTTTATTTTGAAGTTACTAACAGATTACAACTAATAACTTCTCAGTCATAGTGCAAAAAGTTGCATGAGTTTTGACAGTTGTCTTTTCGCTTCTGTAAACTCTGTTGCTAATCATTTACAAAAAAATGTCCAAATAAAAATGATAGAGGACTAGAGAACCTTTTTTTTTTAATTTATAAAAAAGCAGATGATCTCAAAACAACACAAGCAAATCAAAATCTCACCAACAAAATATTAAACCGCTGTACAAAGTAGCATAGTATAGTATAAAATATGTACATACAGTAAAAACAGCAAAAAGATCTGTTCCGAGGGCTCTCTGCCCTTTCGCTTGCATTGGTGGAATGCCAAAGCCTGAGGCGAGGAGAGCACACATACCCTGCCTTTCCTGTGGATGCATGAAAAGTCAAGGCAGGGAGAGCAGCAGCAAAGACCCCAGGGGAAAAGAACAGAGCCAGCACCAGAGACAATCATATGGCCAGTTTTCTGTTGAGGAAGCAGAGTGTGGGCAGGCTAAAGCAGTTTCAAAAGTTTATTTTTACATTTTCTAATAGAATGTGTAGAAGATAGGATGTTAATATCAGCCTTTTGTGTGCTAAGCTTTACTTCTCAACCCGTCTGAACTGACATTATGCTCCATTTTCAGACTTGGAGTGTGATATGTGCAGTCTGTTTTTTCCATACAGCCAAAAAAATGAGGGTATCACTGTAATCGGGCATTAAGACCCTGTTTGTGTTTCTCCTTCTACCTCTACAGATACATTCTCGACAGATGTGTGTGGCCCTGATAAGGAACTGGACATGGAGACATGTCAGTGTGTATGTCAGCACAGGGATCAAATGCAAGACTGTGGCCCTAACCGACACTTCGACCGCAACACTTGCCAGTGCGTTTGCAACATGTCACCTGCTCCCTCCTGCCCCCTAAACCACGTCTTCAACAAAGAGACCTGCCAATGCACGTGCAGCAAGACGTGCCCGAGACATCAGCCCCTCAATAAAGCAAAGTGTTCCTGTGAATGTAATGAGTCACCAAATAAGTGTTTCCTTAAAGGAAGGAGATTTCATCCAGCCACATGCAGGTGAGTTCAGCTTTATTTGCTGTATGCTGACTAGAAATAGCACATTTAGGTGGAAAGTACCAAATACTCAAAGATATAAAAACATGTTATTAAACTGAGAGAAACCCTCAGACCAACTGAAATTAAAAATGTTCTCCTCAAACAACACAAATGCAAAGGACACGCCCAATATGTTACCAACCAGCTGCCATTATTGTTTAAAAATGTCATATTCCAGTACTATAATTGTATTATTCAAATAAAAAAATCTGAAAATCAAAAGAACTCCTAACAAGTTTGGATAATTGCAATCACAAGCCTCCAATCCCAATTTTTTGCCAAATACTAGATCTTGATTCAATTACAAAGCCTTTGCTGGTTTCCCCCGCTGTCTGAAAGTGCTGGTTGTTTATAAAAGCAAATTCCAGCTGAGGACAGAAACTTCTTCAATGAAACATTGCTTTGCGTTTGTTGGCAAAAACAAAGGGGCAAGAATTATCAGTATCAAATAGCATTTTCCAATGATGAGCCATGCATCTTTCCCAATTACTCACGCAACAAATCAATCAATTGACCATCCATCCATCCATCCATCCATCCATCCATCCATCCATCCATCCATCCATCCATCCATCCATCATCCATCCATCCATCCATCCATCCACCCACACACCCACCATCCATCCACCCACACACCCACCATCCATCCATCCACCCACCAACATCCATCCATCCATCCATCCATCCATCCATCCATCCATCCATCCATCCATCCATCCATCCACCCCACCCTCCATCCATTCATCCATCCATCCATCCATCCATCCATCCATCCATCCATCCATCCATCCATCCATCCATCCATCCTCCATCCATTCATCCATCCATCCATCCATCCTCCATCCATTCATCCATCCATCCACCCACCCATCCATTCACCCACACACCCACCATCCATCCATCCATCCATCCATCCATACATCCATACATCCATACATCCATCCACCCACCATCCATCCATCCATCCATCCATCCATCCATCCATCCATCCATCCATCCATCCATCCATCCATCCATCCATCCATTCTTCTGTTTAATCAATTTTTCTGTTTAATCATCCATCCCTATGTCCTTTGAACAATTCAACCAGCAATCAATCATCTGCAGACTATTCACCCAGTCCTACTTTTTCAGTTTTTAAAGTTCAGCCGTCAGTCATGTACTTGTCCATTAATCAAATGGAATTGTGCAAGGCTGTAGTTGCACACAGCAGAATGAGGAGATGTCAGATTGACCTGATCACTGATCACAGTGTTAAACAATAGATATAGATGCACAGTACAAGTAAACAGCAACAGAATCAGGAGAAGTGACCATTTGGCAGGTTTGTGGTTGTAGATCTCTGGTCTTAGTGCTGTGGAAGATCAATCAGTGTGTGAGGGGGAATGTAAAGGGTCCCTTAAGAAGTGCAGTGCTTATTTCAGGCAGTGGCTCTTGAACAGTTCATGGACAATGGGTACAGAGACACCAGTGATTTTTCTGCTCCTCTCACTGCCCTCTGTAAGGCTTTTTGTGTTTGTGATATTGCAGTTGGAGTACCAAATTGTGATGCAATATGTGAGCACAGACTCAACTGTGCCACTGTAAAAGGTCCTGGGGATGCTGGTTGGGAGTGAAACCATCTATGCCTCCATCCATTTCTTAAATCTTTAAGCTTTTTATTGGATTCATCCACTATTTTCCATTTATCCAATTGCACATCCACTTTTCCATCCAGCTCTTCCATCCATATGTCCTTTTTAGCATTCACGCTCCCATCTTTCCATCAATCTATTTTATAACCAAGTATTTGATGCTTGGGCTAATACGTATGAAACAGAGCCCATTATCTGTTTTACAGTGATTGTTAGTTAAAAAAAATTAACTAAATCAACTAAAAATACTCTGACAGCCCAGAACCATCAGTATTTTTTGGTATTTAGAGAAAATACTGTATTACTATGAAATAAATGCCATTGGTCATTGTTGCAGGTATTGATGACATACAGAAAAACTACAGCCAAAGAAAGCAAGCACATTTTTCTGAGTTATGCACCAGTTAATTAAACACAATATTAGCACACATTATTTTGCTAGGTGCATTATCACAGAGAAGTCAACATCACTCTAAAGCTCTTTCTTATGTGTGATGTTCTCGGGTGTGTTCAGCACAGGTCTGGTAGTGGTAGCTGGATATTGCAGTGAACATGGGGTGTAATACAAGACCCCCATGTGCTAATGACTTCTCTTAGCTGTCACTTAACCATTTCCTCTCCCTGCACAGGAGGAAACACACACACACATACACACACATCCATCCATCTCGTCCAGTCTTGACCCTTTGTGACCCCGTTTGAGAGTGATTTATGAGTTCAACGTAGCAGTAGGAATCTAGTGTCTGGGATCTGGCACTGGTGTGTATGTTACTGTGTTTGAAAGAGAGCGTGTGTGTCCGTTTGAACTCTTCTGTGTATTTCATCATGGGTTCAAAGGTCTCTTTAAGTAGCCATGACGAAATACTCTGTCATTCACCAATTGTCATCTTGTGCAGCCAGAGAAGCAGTGGCGATTTCACGCCAATCCAAAAACCTTTGTGATGTTGACGAAGTGCGTAAGTGCTACGTAAAACAGGAATCCATCTCTTGATGCGTGTGTTCTTTGGAATAACATGGATCGACGCATCATGATTTTGTCAAGGTTGAGCAATCAGGCCTTGACTCTGGGATTTGGTCAACCAGATATAAGCTCTAAGAGGTTTTTACTTATGTTTTGGCCTTCAAGCTTTTATTTTGTAGCCAATACACTGACAAACGTTCCAATTTCCCTGTCCAAAGTTACATATTCCAGACTTACTGGTATTATTTGTTCCAAAGAACAACACAAGAAGCTAAACTGTACAATGATTCTTCACCTTTGGCATCTTGCTCTGGTGAAAGCTCTGGTGGTTCAGGAGTGGGCAGTAAATCACAGAGTTGTCCTGAAGGCTGCAGTTTTTACTGCAAAGAAATCCAAACCTTGGTTAAGACCTTTGACCTTCAGAACATACAAAAATGTAGTAAGTGGTTCTCAATCATTTGCAGCAGTGTTTGGCAGTACTGAGAACCTGCTCCTCAGAAACAGTAGGCCTAATCTAACAATTATGGCTGTTTTCTTAAAGGGACCACAATGATATTCAGTCAAAACTTGAAAAGTCTTTGGTTTCCATTCATACCACTGAGTAATCAGATCTGAACATTAGGCTGGAATCACATTTTAAGCTGACTGCTTTACTTGTAGGAATATTTCCACATAGAAATCAAACAAATGTCATTGTATGTGTTGTTGATATGATGCAATCAGGGGTGTAGTGCTGCACACAGGCATATATGCACACGCACAGTTAACATGGTGCTCCTTCCAAAGGTCAAACCCATGTTTATACCAATGTAATAGTTTATTGTTCAGCTTTGAATTTTTGAAGCTAATTTCTGTTTTCTGTCTCATTGCAGTTGTCTGCGGCCTCCCTGTGAGGTGAGGAGGCGAAAGTGTGAACCAGGTTTCTCCTTCAGTGAGGAAGTGTGTCGCTGCGTACCGTCCCACTGGAGACGGCTGGACTGAAAGCTGCTAATGAGCAGATAACAAACTGAATAAGTAGAAATCATCACCCAGCCCCTGTAGACCTGCTGGTCCTGAATACCCCCATCATCTGTGACGCAGCTAAGTATGTGGACCCTGATATATGTGGGGAAACTCAGTGATGGAGTGCAGATACAGGGACTCTGAGGATTTGAAGGTGGGACATGCACTGAAGCGGCTATGAAGACATTTTTTATGGGAGAGCAGCTGACCCAGAAGTGAAAGGACTGAAAGAGAGTCAACACTCGACATTTGTTATAAATACTGTCTAAATAACTTGTTATAAAATATTCGGGGAGGTTTGTATTAATTATGTCTCAGTATTCTTTTGTCAGATATTGATTATATAATTTATTAAATGTTTTTTTTAACTTCTGTTTATTGCAATTTCAATCTCCTTCCATGAAAATACACTGTGATCAATATTTTTGTATCATGTATAGTATATGTGTAAAATAAAGTATACTGGATGTTTTATCATGTTTAAGTTTGTCAGCTCTGGTAATATGCACACCAAGGTTTCTCTTTTCTTAATCCACTTCTGCATCAGGACAAAATCCAGACTCTTTATTTCTTAAAACAGGTTTTCCTTGTACTGATTTCTGACTCTCCATCAGGGAGCTTGGTGGATCAGATCCGGATCAGATCCGTGTCCGGTCCGATCCGCTGCGGTCCGGCTCCGTGCACTCTCGTCCGTCAACACCCACCGGTTGCGTCTTTGGAACACAGCGTGGAGCAGGACCGCTGGACCGCCGGACAGCTGGAGTCATGTGACCGAGGTTTCCCCACGGCAATCACTGAATCAAGGATTCTCCTCCTCCTCTCCTCATCCATGTTGTCTTTATCAGCCTCTGAAAACCTCTGACCTATTGACTCCAGGCCTGCCTCTGCTCTAAATGACATTTTTCTTGTCATAGTTAAGTTAAAAACGATTTAACGATAACAGTGTTTTATTCAGAAAATTAACCGTTTTTTTCATTTTGTTTTGGTGCCTGACTTCCTGTCCCGCTCCATCTGCTCTGTGCTAAATTGATGCGTCGTGCTCCGGCATCCGGCAAAAATAGAAGTCTTGCGTATCTGACCTGCTGGATCAGAGACGCAGCTGGAACGCAACGGAGTGGATCCAGTGGGGGTTAACACATTGACTGGAATAGAAACCTATCAGATCCAGATGGACCGGACATGGATCTGATGGAATTTGGACTTTAAGCTTTAATTTACAAAAGGATTGCGTGGCTTTTGGGCACACTACACCTTCAGACAAAACAACAGTCTCAATCACAAAAGGTATGACAAGGGTCTACTCTGCAGAGCCAATGGGTCCCTGTGCTCTGGTGTTGGTTGATCACATCTAAATGAGCCATTTTGCATTTATTTTGGCAAAAGTAGCCCCAGTCAATGCAGAGAACCCCTGCTGCAAAAACACAACACAGACGCTATCAACTACGCTCAGAGTGAAGTTTTTAACATCTGCAGAGACTTGTTGTTATATCTATATGAACTGCTCTCTGGCTCACTTTAGGTAGAAAATTTTGTTATAAACGAACATTTAAATCACCTCATGTATCGACTTCACAACCTTTTCTAATAATATTAGTACCTTAGACGGCATTAGTCTGGCATCCAGCACCTCTGCTAGGAATATAGGAGTCCTATTTGATCAAGATTTATCCTTCAACTCCCAAATTCAGCAAATCTCAAGGTCGGCCTATTTTCACTTGCGCAATATTTCTAAAATTAGACACATCCTGTCTCGGAGCGACGCAGAAAAACTAGTCCATGCATTTGTTACCTCCAAGTTAGATTACTGTAATTCCTTCTTATCAGGCTGCCCCAATAAGTCTCTAAAGACTCTTCAGCTAGTTCAAAACACTGCAGCTCGAATATTGACTAGTACTAGGAAGATGTGACAGAATAATCCAAACTTCACTGAAACATGTTGGGTTACACAAGGTCCACTTTCTAACTTTTTATATGTGTTCTTTGTTTAATTCATTTACCTAATTTGGATTTCACAGGAGCCTCACACCGTCACCTGCACTCTCTCTACCTCTCAAGACATCCAGTCAGTCATGGAAGAAGAAAAAAAGTGGTTTCCCTGTATCCTCTACTTGACTCATGCTTAACGCACACACATACACACACACACACACACACACACACACACACACACACACACACACACACACACACACACACACACACACACACACACACACACACAAACAATGGTCTCCTCTCAGAGACAGAACTATTTAGCACACTGATCCCTCAGCCATTGCACGTGTGTGTGTCTGTGTGTTTGCATTCTTGCCCTCCGTGTGGCAGTGCTTAGACAAGTGTGTGGGTGTATGTGTGTGCGTGCCTGCGTGTGTGTGTCTGTGTGTGTGTGTTCCAGGCTGCTCCAGAGGTTGATATACTTAATAATCCACTCCAGATGTAGAATGTTTGTTGTTGAACCGACATCTCCACTTATTTCAACTCAGCCAACGTGTGTGTGTGTGTGTGTGTGTGTGTGTGTGTGTGTGTGTGTGTGTGTGTGTGTGTGTGTATGTGTGTGTGTTTCACGTGTGTATCTCTTCTTTGTCTGTGATGCTTGTGTCTCTCCAGGAGAGTCAGTCATGAAAATAAACCTAGATCATATTTCTGTGACTTTAAACACACTCACACTCATTTCTTGAGACATAATTTAGGAAGTGGAAAAGAAGAGTTTTTTGAAAGTTAATTTTCCTGGAGGAAGCCAATTATTTTTAAATTAGATTCAGAGGATCTTCAAATATCACATGCTTATTGTAGTTCAGTGTCCAATTAAGCGTGTGGTTAATTTTTCAAAATCCAAACAGCTCCACATGACACTCAGTGTTACTCTGTGTGAAGCTGAAGCAAAGAGAAGCAAAGTGGGAAATTTGAACAGTTAATTGGACAATAAGTGAAATAGTCTTATTCAATTTTTGCCTAGAAGACAAATTCACAGCTGCAAATTGGTCTCATATTACTAAGTCTTTGATTTCCTTCAAGTATTATCAACAGCTGCAGACCTTTTAACTATCTGGGCGCTACTACCAAACATGAAGTAATGTGTGTGGTAGCACAAGCTGTTGGGAGGCTACTTACCACAATTCCAGGAGCTTGATCATCTCAACACACAGAGAGGTTTAAGCATGTCATTATTTAGAAGCCAACTCTTGTATTTTATGCCTCACAAACTAGCGTTCCATTTGTAAATAAGGTGCAATAGCATATTCAGAATGAGCAACAGTAGCTTTGTTATGAAGATGATGAAGAAGATTGACTTCAGGGCTCCTCTCCATGCAGTCATGCATCAGATTTGCTCCTTTAACAAAGAAACATTTCCAATACTAAATCAAGTCTGGTTGATATCTTGAGGGAGATAAGAACAGGGGCACGTTTAGAGGGTCAGCCAAGGGTGGCTTGGGCCCCCCAGGTAATTGGCCAGCCCTGTTGTCACCCCAAAATCCTAAACTGTGATTGGCTATTCACCTTGTCAGAGGCAGGATTTATGTTAGACTTAACTGTTTGGGGGGCCTTGTAGCCTAGTGGTTTAAGCATGTGCCCCATATACAGAGGCTTTAGTCCTTGTCACAGCAGTCGTTGGTTCAACTCTCGGCCTTGACCATTTGCTGCGTATCTTCTCCCACTATGTATTTATTATTACTACATTTCCTGTCTCTTTTCAGCTTTACTATCAAATAAAGGTGATAACGCCCAAATATATATTTAAAAAACTTTAAAAAGTTTGACTATTTGGACTGTGTTGCTGCTGTTGAGTTTCCTTTGCATTGAAGTGTAGCACATTTTCTTTTGTAGTTACTCTAAAATGTTGAAAAGTACTTCACACATCTCTTCCATTATAAGAGAGGAATCAGTCCATCAAAAACTAAAAGCAATCTTCTGCACAGTGTCTAACTGGACAAAATACGAAGTTATTTTTAGTATGTTATATTGTGACTTGGTTAGATAGATGTAAATGTGTGGAGGCACAGACTCTGTTTAGCACATGAAATCTGTTGTAAATATGACAGTTTACAATAGTTACAACTAATTACATTTTCATGGCAAGATATGATGTCATCATGTCTTTCTTTTTTCTCATCATAGCCTCTGGGAGGATGCAATGTGTTTTTAAAACACGTGGAAACGTGCACACACCTCTAGTCCCTCCATAATGTGGAAGGAAGGTAACAGAGCTACCCAGGTCTGCTGATGAGAAGATAAGATGTTGGCACAAATGGAAATGGTGTGTGTGTGTGTGTGTGTGTGTGTGTGTGTGTGTGTGTGTGTGTGTGTGTGTGTGTGTGTGTGTGTGTGTGTGTGTGTGTGTATGTGTGTGTGTGAGAGAGTGTGTGTTTAAGAGAGAGAGGAGAGAGACAGAGGGAGCGATGTGAAGATAAGGCCAATGGCACAGAGAGAAGTTCACACCATATATTACAGTGAGGTCCAGTATTAACAATCCCCCTCCCTTCCTGCCATTCAAACCATGTTTGACTTATGACCTGTTTGTGTGTAAGTGTGTGCGTGTATGTGTGTTTGAGTGTGCTAGTGTATGCTTACGTGTGTGTGAGAGAGAGAGAAAAGATGGAGAAAGAAAGAGATTGCAACAATACAGGAGGGAAATGGGAGTGCTGGGTGCGTTAGCTGCTCAGATACAAAAGAATGGGATGGTACTAGTGTGTATTCCGCTTCCTCCTACACTATTGTGGTTTTGCTCCGATGTTGCAGGGTCAAGATGTCAAAGGTTAGAGCCAGAAACGCCAACTGCTCTATTGTTGGTAGCAAAAACCAACACAAATCTCTATGAACCACCTCACCTCATACTCTGGGCTTTGAGTTGGCCGGTACGCTCCACAGCATCACCTCTCCTAAATCGAACCCCAAGACAGGTTGATGATGATGATGATGATGATGATGATGATGATGATGATGATGATGATGATAAAGATTATTTTAACCAGTATAACAAAAAGTGTATCTAAATCTGACCACCAATCCCAGCTTTAAGGTGCATGGAGTCATGTTGTGATTTGTTGTGCCTTGAAAGACCAGGTGAGGGACACAAAGGTCATATTATAAAAATCTTTCTTTTTGGCCTCTCCAAAGAATGGCAATCCATTGCACCCTAATCCCTGTACATTAGAAACAGGGACGCAGCACAAAATTCACTTGACGAGCACACATTACATCTGGCAGTCAGCTGTGTGTCAGTGAGTCAGAGGTTGGCATTGAAATCAGAACAAGCAGCCCCTTATTACTGAGTTATTGTGTTTTGGTCCTGTTAAAATCAGGATGATGACATCAGCTCATTGGTCCAGGGACCAACACATTCAAGGGTGCTTTCATCCTGCATGTTTTCATTTCCCACAAATGTGTTGATTCTGACTGTGGGTCTCGCTCAACACCAACTGTGACATGCACATGATAGAAACTAGTCTTAAATCGTTCTTAAAAATATAGATGCTAAAAGTAAAACTCACAACTACCTCCACACATACATCATTCAATTTAGAGACAGTGAACAGCATTGTTGGACCTCTGGATGAACTGTTGAGGTGTTGAGACTATTGCAAACACAATTAAACCCGCAAGCGGATATATGCGGGCCCTCGTACAAGCACAGCCTGATGTGCGCAACCGCCTGATGTGCGCCACCGCCTGATGTGCGCCACCGCCTGATGTACAGCAGGTTTTGTTGTGCTGCACTTTAGAGGCCTAGGCTGAAACTGTGAGCATACTCATTCAGTAGTCAGAAGTGTACATTGCAGTACTGCCTGTCACCAGTAGGTGCTGCTGTGACTTTCATTGCGTTCTGAAGGACTGTTCATCACAGATCATTATAGCAAGAGTTGTGATCACAAGCATGTTAAAAACATGTTCTGAGAGTAAATACCTCTTGTGTCCAATAGGTGGGGCTATTCATATGGGCATAATGTTTATGTAGATGAGTTAAGGCTGGGACCATTATGACATTTGCAAAATTTGGAAGAGATCGGGTATTGTATGTAAATGTCAGTACCATGTATTTCCTGTGGTCGGCGCTATGGCTGTTGGAGAAAAATGAACCCATAGATGTGTTGAGGGATGGACCATTTTTTAAATAGTCCTGTGAGCTTTGTGATGTCACCACCTTCTAAAACACTTAAACAGCTGTTCTCTGACGTTGCAACGCGTTGCTGACCTCCTATATATATATCAGGTTATCACAGGTATAAACTGCAATCTGTTTCACCTCTGCCTGAAAGACACACACACAAGTCAAGTCAAGTCAAGTCAACTTTATTTATGTAGCACTAAGGATTTTATTCTCATGTTAACTCACACCCTTGGCCATAATGTCAGCCTTCTGGATACCTCGAGTGCTTCACCTGATTCAAGAATCTTTAAGTAGCTTTATAATATCTGTTGTTGGTCGTACCCCAACAGTACCTGCACCTGATAACTCTTACAACAATCAAGCACAACCCCAGGTAAAGATACACCTGACACCTCTAGCAAATGGGGGCCACAAAGGATTGGTCTGTATCAACGAACATTTAGAACCCCTACAAGAAAGTCCCTTTACATGCAGATGCTCAGGAGTCCAGACATTTTTGGACAGAGCAAAAGTTATTTTGATCTTTCCTCTTAGAGGAGCTGCAAGACTTTTAAACTTTGCTTTCAGAAAAGTAATAGTTTGCCTCAACATGGTCAGAGCAAGATTTGCTAACACTGATATAGGTGAAGATGTGGGAGCTGCCATAGACCAGGATCCCCATGTGCCGCACAGAGAAAGAACAACTGAGTACTCAGATTATTGGGAGGAAGCGTCTGAATTGGATGTGACAGAAGAGCTGGAGCCTGAGTACTTCCCAGGTGATCTTGAGGAAGAGTCTGACTTGAAATCGACAGAAGAGCTGGAGCCTGGAGCTGATCACAGAGAAAGAACAACTGATAGCACCTCAAGAAATCAAATTGTAGTTTGACGTCCAGGGAAAGTTGTAGATGCTTCAGCCACTTTTGTTAAAGTTACTGGCAGTGCTTATTTCAGCCTTGATAAACTGCGTCAGACTAAAGTTATGTGTAGGACCTATAATAAAGGCACATACTCATTCTTTAGCAGCGATTCATTAATTGGCGAATTTGACTTTAAAGCTGATTATAGATAATTTAGCTATTCAACATCTTCTTTTTCCTGTCCTTACCAGATCATAACCCTACAAAAGATTTACCTCAACAGTGAAGACGAGTCGTATTCTGAGTACTGTTCAGATGTCTGGGGGGAAATGTCTGACTTGGATTGGGATTAGGATTATTTTCAAAAGTACAAACCTTTGGCCCCATAGAGAAGATTCATTCTCCAGATCCCAAGGAAGAAGTATTTTGATAAAGTACTTCTTCCTTGGGATCTGGAGAGATCATGTTGGAGTTTTCCCCGGGTGCTCCGGTTACCTCCTATATTCCTAATGTGACAGTAACATGTTACAAAAAAAACAAACATGTATCGAGGCCCCATGAGATCTTGAGGAAGCGTCTGACTTGGATTCCGATTCCGATTTTTAAAAGTACAAACGTTTGGCCCAATAGAGAAGATTCATTCTCCAGATCCCAAGGAAGAAGTACTTTAACAAAGTACTTCTTTCTAGGGATCTGGAGAGGTCATGTTGGAGTTTTCCCTGGGTGCTCCAGTTACCTCCTATATTCAAAAAAAAAATACATGCATCAAGGCTATAGTCCTCGTCGTTCCCCCACTCTCTCCCCACATTTCCAGTCTCTCTTCAGTTGTCCTATCAACAAAGGTAAAAAAGCCCCAAGATATACCTTCAAAAGAAAAACTGCAAACATAAACAAACTAAAATAAACAATAATAAAAAATGAATTATCTGCTTACTTTAATAATGCATGGTACCTTACATTGCACGGATGCTTAGGTGCAATACAATTGTTTGCACATCACCTTGCATATCAAGTTATTAATATCAGATGTGTTATTTTAATAGGGAGGAAGTGTCTGAATTGGATGTGACAGAAGAGCTGGAGCCTGAGTACTTCCCAGGTGATCTTGAGGAAGAGTCTGACTTGGATTCGACATAAGAGCTGGAGCCTGGAGCTGATCACAGAGAAAGAACAACTGATGGCACTTGAGTGTGTTGGATTTGGTGAGATTACGTGCATTTTAAAGTCCCCAAAATCCATTTCCCGTTCATGGGCGAGACATGTGTTGTTGATGCCCCGCCTCAAAGTCTGCCACGCCCATAATTTTAGTCTGAACAGAATTCCTTTAAGAATTTTTAATCGTCAATGTGTCTACTATAGAATGTGCCTAGTTTGGACTGAATCAGTGAAAAACCCTAGGAGGAGTTGTCTAAAGTATTTTTGAAAACTGTAGGGGGTGCTACTGAGCACATTTTCGAGAATTTTTTTGCGAGATCAAAAGAATCGCAAATTGTTCACCAGGCCTGGTGAGTGGGTTGGATTTGGTGAGATTACGTGCATTTTAAAGTCCCAAAAATCCATTTCCTGTTCATGGGCGAGACATGTGTTTTTGATGCCCCGCTTCAAAGTCTGCCACGCCAAAAATTTTAGTCTGAACGGAATTCCTTTAATCATTTTTCATCTTCAATGTGTCTTCTACAGAATGTGCCTAGTTTGGACTGAATCGGAGAAAAGTCCTAGGAGGAGTTCGGGAAAGTATGCATCCTTAATTGGACGCCATTTTGAATTTTCAAAGCTAGGTGGCGTTTCGGATATGAGTACAAGAGGCTTTTTTGTGCGTCCTGATGCCATGAATATGCATATTAATTTTCATGCATGTAGCTCAAAAGAACCTCTATGGGGAGGGGTTTTTCAAAACTCTAGGGGGCGCTAGTGAGCACATTTTTGAGAATTTTTTGGCTAATCCCATTAAATGTTGCGATTTTCACCAGACCTGATTTGCGTGGAAAAATACCCGTGCTTTCATGCATGTTTAAGGCTCCTAAAATGCAATCTCCTAGGCGGAAGAATAATAATAAGAATCCTTAGGGTTTCGATAGGGCCTTCGCCGCCACTGCGTGTCAATGCTCGGGCCCTAATAATTGTATCACTTTACTTGCATGTGTTGGCGCATGGGATTGTTTGGTGGTGCTTTGATCAAACTCACATTCCAAATGTAGATTTTTCTGATGGTTCCAAATAACGAGGGAGTGTTTCAGCTGAGTAACAATCTGATCTAATACTGATGTAAGCTTGAACAGGAAAGTCAGTTTGGAATTTGAGTTAAAGTTAAAATTTGTTTATATTGGCGACCTGTCGAGGGTGTACCCTGCCTTCCACCCAAAGTCAGCTCGGATTGGCTCCAGCCCCCCCGTGACCCCGAACGTCATTAGCGGTCAAGATAATGGATGGATGGATGTTTATATTATCTATATGGTAACTATTTACGTACAAGTTTATTAAAGTTAAAATTTGTGTATTTATGATGTTATAATTACTTCTACAGCATCTTGTATTTTGGACCAAAACATGTTGAGTGTACTTCTGTGGTTCTCATTACATTTACCTGGAGCTCGGTCATCCTTGCCTCTCATTGGTTGGGTCTGTGACATGTGATTGAGTGACAAGGAAGTGTTGTTGTTATGCTGATCCAGCGTGGCTACAGTATTTTGTATTTTATTTTATTTAGCCAGGAGAAAACCACATTGAGATAAAAAAAAAAAAAAATTCCAAGTGTGTCCTGGCCAAGATCGGCAGCAGCAAATTCCAGAAAAGTTACAAACACATAATTCTAAAACATTACAACTCATAATGGGTTTCAGAACAAAAGTCATCAATCAAAGCATCTATAAACTGAAGCATCTTCCTCAAGAGCCTTCAGTCTGCTTTTAAAGACATTTAAAGAGACAAGCTCACTCAAACCCAGGCTCTCCTGCAGCAGGTTCCAGGCTGCAGGAGCAGCATATCTAAAACTCTTTTTACCCATTTCAAGACGCACTCTGGGGACTGAAAGCAGAAGCAAGTTTTGTGACTGGGTCTGTATCTTCCAGTATTTTTTAAATGAATAAAATCGCATTAATACAAGGGAAGCAAGAATCACCTTATAAACAAGGACATGCCAGTGATGTAGCCTACGGGTAGACAATGCAGTCCAGCCAACTCGAGCATACAGGGAGCAGTGATGGGTTAGAGATTTAAAGCAAAGTTAAGTGCTCTTGAGAAAGTTATCTGTCTCCATCCTGCTGTTTCTTATTAATAGAGAGACCCTACTACCACACATGGAACCCTCACGTTACACTGATGAGTCCCAGTGTTACTGTAGATATTAAGTTACACAAAGATGTAAAGATGTTAAAGTTGGTTGAATTGAGGTCAAACTGATCTTTTCTGATTAAAAATTGTCAAGCAGATTTTTTCGCTCATACTGAAAATGTTAAATTGTGAACAGCCTTCTGACGCACTTTTTTTGTGTGTGTGTCTGCCTTCGATTGTTTATGTAAATAAATCACGCAAAAAATCATTCTTCATTTGGTCTGACCACACCGTTAGGGCACACTGCAAAATATACACGATACAGTGCCTTCTGCAACATTTTCATACTTACACCCCACTTCAGAACTTATGTAGACATCACCTGAAAAAACAAATGTATTAACCAGACTTAATTTATTAACATTAACCTGCCAGCCACCTAGTTCAAAATCTGTGTCATGTCTTATGTGGGGTACACAATTATTATGAGTATAAGATGAGGAAAGCATAGTCCCAATCATGGCCATACTGATTAAAACAGTAAATATTGAACATGTTGAATATTTATGATTCAGTATCTTTTTGTTCGGGGTAAATCCAGAGACAAGTAGAGCACAAACTCTGGATTGTCGCCAAGTCTTCCTGTCTGTCGTCTGTTACATTTATTTATTTCTTAAGCCACGTTTGAACATGAAGAATCATGCTATACTTCCAGTTTTGAGAGATGGGGCTTTTGGTTGTTCGCGAATGGTATCTGTTCGTGAGTGGTGTGCTAATGTAGCACAGATTGTACAGATTGTAATAACAAATTGTACACAGACACATATCCTACACATCAGGTTTTTATTAAGCTCCTGAGTGTATGTCTCCTGTGGGTCAATAAGACTCAAACTGTCTACTAGCTGTGAATAATTGTGAATGAAAGCAGCAAAGATTAAAAACATCTGCAGACAGTGTGTGTGTGTGTGTACGTGCCTGTGTGTGTGTGTGTGTACGTGCCTGTGTGTGTGTGTGAGTACGTGCCTGTGTGTGTGTACGTGCCTGTGTATGCAAGTATGTGGGGTACTGCGGAGCACTTCCTAGTCCTGATCTCAGCATCCGTGGAATCCTTTTTTAATGTAACAAGCTGTCTAACAGGAAGACTGAGTGATTGAATGGTAATGTATGTTGTATTAAAAAAAGCCCCCTCATGATGGTGTATTGGCTGCATGGCAGTCCTTGCAAGCAAATGCTCCCAATCAGACAATACCAACAAAAATGTTTGTTATCGTTTGTGATTGTGGGACTCTGGTGTTTTAGATTGATGCTCAGATTAAACACTAATTTTGTGTCAGACACAATAAACCACACAATAAACCACACATAAAAGAATGAACAGAATCAGTAGACCAGTAGCTCCTGTGTTCTGCGAGCTCTGCAAAGTTCACCGGTTCAGGGTGGACAGCTGCACCCTGCACAAACCCATAGGCTGTATAAATAATGGGCGTAGTATCCATGACGTCATCCATCTTCCTGAGCGCTGGTTTGAAGCCAATCGTCGGTGGGAGGCATATTGGTAATGCTGAACTCAACCAGACTTAGTGTGAGGTACAGAGACGGGGTTTGAGCCTCCTAGCCAATAGCTATGTGTTCCCGCCTGTTAGTCAAGTCGGTCATGTCCTCATTTGGGCAAAAACCTCATAATCTTAATTTCTTCTGAACAGTCACGTTATAAAAAAATCTCCCCCCCGTACAGTGTGTGCCGATAGAGAGATTAGCTATGTAGACCCAAGACGTTTTTTGAACCAGGCTGTAAACATGTTTATTAATGCTGCAAAGATCATCCTTTTTGAACGGGTGTCTATGTGGTTTGCGGTGTTTCTGCAGCCAGCCTAAAGCGGATGCTCGATGAATTGCAGTTTATAACACTTCAGCATGGGCTTCATATTTTGAGACAGGAAGTTGCCACTTGCACAAACCCAAATGTTAGCAGGTATGAGCCAATAAAAGCTTGAAAAAAAGGAACTAAAGGATCAGTTGTGTAAATTGTAGACACAATATCTATCTTAAATACTCCAGCTGCATCAACAGAGAAAGTTTACTGTGTAAAAATATGTTTAATTGGTGTGTTTGGATGTCAAAAAAAATGTTAGTTTGTTAATGTATCTAACCCTGATCTTAAACTTTCCCCAAAATCTGACCCTCCTCTAACCCTGAACATAGCTGTGAGACTAACACCTTAACCTATCAGGTGAACAAACTTCATTTTACGTAACATCTAAAAAAGATCCAAAGGCTATAGTGTGTGTGTCTGTGCGTGAGTGTGTGTCTGTGCGTGCGTGTACAGTATCAGACAGAAACAGAGAGGCAGAGTTATAACCCGTCTCCTCTGGTTGTGAAAACAAAGCGACGGCCAGCTCTGGCAGACACTTGGTCTAGCTAATATTAAAACTCTGGACACACACATTATTCTATATAAGGTCGTCTGAACTGACTCTTAAACATGGAAATGAAACAGTCAATCACCTTGGACATCAAATATTTAATGACATGAAGCTTTATTTATAGCGTATCACCTCTCACATTGTTGGGGGGATGTTTTCAGGGGGATCTGCTGGAGTCCAGGTTCAGGGAGGTTGTCATATCAAATATTTGACATCTTGATTCACTTTATTAAAGTGCTGTGTGCTTATTGGAGCGTCACAGCGTACAGCAAAGTTATGAAAATATACATAAGCCCACATGCAGAAGAACATGCGGACAATGAAGAAACGTGTGACGCACTTACTCATATATTTAACCATGCATTACGTCTGACCTGAAAAGAACCAGAGAAAGAACCGGACCAAAGTTTTTTTTATTTTCCTAAACCCTGGATCTGTGTAACTTTGGCTTGCATTACTTGAGATAATAATGTGATTGTTTAAGTCAGTTGTAAACTTTCACAAGGGAAATGACATGAGCAGGCAAGGAATCACTCATTACTGGGATGTCTATTTTAAACTTCTGCAACACTTTACAAACCAACTTTCTATTTCAACATTGATCAGCCTTTATCTACCAAGTGCACATGACTCATTACTGGGATGTCTATTTTAACCCTCCTGTTATGGTTGTTTCTCTGGATCAGCAATAATGTTCCTGGGTCAATTTGACCCAGAGCATATTCAATTATCCAGAAATGTCAGAAGCCCAAAAAATCCCAAAACACATTTTTTTATATCAAAATTTTAACTCCATTACTAACCAGTCCATTGGTGTTCTTTACTTCTCACAGATCATTGTTCAATGAGGATAACTCACTCATTTTTCATTAAAATGTATATGAAAACTTTTTTTGATGTACATTGGAAAGCCCTAAATATAAATACAATAGTTATACATGACATAGATTTTGTTTATTATATTTTACATTTTGAATTTTTATTTTTTATGAAGTGATGTTGATAAATTAACAAGAGACAACTCTTCTATCACGATGCCCTGATTTTTATGCTGCATTTAGCTGGTTTGGAAGGTATATATTGCCTAAAACAGACTTTAAAAAGGGTCAATTTGACCCGCAACATAACAGGAGGGTTAAACTGCTGTAACACTTTACAAACCGACTTTCTATTTCAACATTGATCAGCCTTTATCTACCAAGTGAACATGGTTGAAAGGTTTCCAGTTTTAACAAGAAACCCTTTTCTCCTATAGTGGTTACTCAGGATATGGTCTTGTGTTTGACACGCTCAAGCAACTAATGAGTGGCAGGTTTTCCTTTTAAGTTTTGATCGCTGCGATTGTTGTGATTTGTGAAATGTTGTTGTGTTTTGTTAAATGTTGTGTTTGCATACATGTCGTTGTGTTCTGTGAAATGTTGATGTGTTTTATTAAATGTTGTTATGTTTTCCTAAATTTTGTTGTGTTCTGTGAAATGTTGATGTGTTTTGTAAAATGTTGTTTTCTTTAATGTTGTCTTATTTTTTAAATGTTGTGTTTTCTGAAATGCTGTTGTGCTTTGTTAAATGTTGTTGTATGTTGTTAAATCTTGTTCTGTGTTGTTAAATGTTGTTGTGTTTTCTGTAATGTCGTGATTTCTGAAATGTTGTCACATCTTCAACACAAACTTCGACACTTTAGTGGGAAGCATTTTTTGTTCATTCCAGTACAAGCTTTGAAGCTTCAGAGCCTCAGCATTGTCCAACCAATTTTTAGAAATCAGCAAGCGGTGCAGCAGTAACACTGTAGATGGCAAGCAGAAACAAACTTCCTTCAGTCCAGTGACTGCATATATGAATTGCCTTTGAGAGCCACCATTGTAGTCTAGATCATTTGATTTCCAAACAATACACCGGCAAAAATTGCTATCCAAAAGCTGACCAGTGTTCACCTTTGAATAGCTGCTCTGACATTTCCTGAGGCCAGGGTCGATCACATACTGTACCTGTCAGGGAGTTGTACAACATTCGGTAACAAAACTTCAGCTCCAGGACACAAAGACTGAAGAGCCTGAAGTCTAAAGTGCTTCCAGACACGTTAATGTCACAACTGTTACTCACACAGGGCTGTGTCCAACACTGTTTGACTTGTCTTCCAGAAGAATGTCCGCCTGTGCTGACCTGGTGAGAGTGTAATGAGTCAAGTGTCAGAGTAAACCTCTGCTTGGTTGCTCCTTTCCTAACATTGATCTGTAACAGCTACATTGTCAGACTTTACTCATTTTACTTGTGCTCCTAAAATATTGTACAGTGACCCTTGCCATTTATCTCTGTGCTAAATATGGCTAAATAACACCACCTGCTGGTCTGAATAGGCACTTTCATTTTTTCACATATAATAGTGCAAAGCATTGTCTTTGGCATTGATGTTATATCAAAGTGACAATCTTTCCAGTGCATTCAACTCCTTCACATTTTTCTTTGAGTATCCTTGTTTCTATTCATTTTCTTTTTGTCTTTGTGTCTGTGCCCCTCCCATCTGAGATGTGGGCAGAAAAGGCATGAAAAAGAAACAATCATTCATGTCATCATTGTGAAATTTTACCAAAATATGATCTTCTCAAACTGGTGCTAATATTCTACTGGTGTATAAAATGGATGCATGGGCTACTAGATCGATCTGCACCCCATACACATCAAACTGTGATACACTGAGGGTTCTGACACCATTCTATCAGAGCCAGTACTAAATACAGTTGGGTTTGAGCTGGATTTTGACTGAATCAGCTCCTCTCTGAAGCTTTGTTTCTCCCTTCTCCTCTCTTTAACATGCATTCGACACAATAAGGCTTCTTTTAGTTCACACATTTAGACTGATTTCCAGGTCAGAGTTAGGAGGAGAGTTAGAGCCTTTTGCACTGCACTACTTTCAGAACCATCGTTAATATCCTAGAACAGCTAAATGCTGCCATCATGTGGTTTCATTGGAAAACTACAACAAAGCAGGATGCTGTTATACAGGATTCAATTTGTTGAAGTAAGAATCCAATAAATTAGCAAGGTAGAGTTCACACACAACAAACGTATTCATCCGTCCATCCATTATCTTGACCGCTTATCCTGCTAGGGGTCACGGGGGGCTGGAGCCTATCCCAGCTGACTTCGGGCGGGAGGCAGGGTACACCCTGGACAGGTTGCCAACCTATCACAGACTTATTCATCTCCTTGTTTTTAAACCAACCAAAACAAAACAAGCAGTTTTTTTTCCACAGTTGTTAAATTATGTCAGTGCTTGTCAAAAAGAGGGTTTTATTCACAGTTCCTCCTTCAACACATCAGACCAAACCTAGAGGCCTTAATGACTATAATGTTATATTAATATGTTAATGTTGAAATATTTGGGTTGCACCTGTTTCAGCAGCATTCATGCCCATTGAAAATGAACGCATTTTTGTACAATGCAAATACATTAAAGAACATATATGTGTACTACTGAGCATTGATGTGTTTCATGGAGCGGAGGATATGATGAAGTATTGTAATGGTGCAAAAAGTCAAACTTCACAGGCATGTTATCAACAGCCTTTATTGGAATGTCAATGTACATAAATGTGTTTTTTTTTTTTAAAGATGACAAACCGGAATGAAAACAAGCCAAAGTGCAATAGGACTAAAGAGGCTATTTTTTTTTAAAATGGAAGGAGTAGAAGTAAAAAGTGGGTTGAAAAATAAGTACTCCAGTAAAGTATAGATACCCAAAATTTGTACTTAAATAAGGTAACAAAGTATTTGCACTTTGTAACTTGACACCTCTGAAGACAACCATACAGAAATAACTGATCCAGTCACAAATGGGCTTACTTATGTTCTGTAGGTCACGAAAAGGGATCAGTTTAATTTGAGTTTTTTTCAGAACCAATTAAAAATACCTCACAGGCGCTATAAGTTATGTTTTTATTCTGCTTCTTTAAAGTACTCCCTACCTATGGTTTTCAAAGGTACAGTACAAATCAAGCTCTGAGATTATACTGTATTATAATCTTTGTCCAAAAAAAAGATACAAAAGAAAAAGAAAACACAGTAAAATAACAATTAATAATAATAATAAAACATTGCTGGACTTCTTTAGTTTATATAAGATTAGATTTAATTAGTTAAGCTCTGGGAGTTGAGTAGTTAAGCTGTGCGGTCAGTATTCAGAGGCATTAGTCACTTGTCGCAGTGGTTGCTGTTATGATTTTCCCAACACTACCCCCTGCTGCAGGTCATCCCCGACCCCTATCTACCCCCCACGTTTCCTTTCTCTCTTTAGCTGTCCTCTCTAATAGAGGCGAAAATGCACCCCAAAACAGCTTTGTTATAACTAATGGGTCAGTTACTTGCTTTGCATGGCTGATAATCTATTAATTAAAATGCATTGTCCATCACTTCCTATCAGTCTAAACAACAGATCCTGAGAAGAGGAAACACGTTTTATTTTGCAGCCACTGACACGAAAACATAAAGAAAAGTTGGAGAACTTCCCTCCCACACCGTCCTGCTGGACTGAGTGCTCTGACTAACAGCCTGAAGATTAAGACCATTGTGTGCTTGCTCTAACCCTCATCATTAACCTCTTCTACGCTAGATTGATGGAAGTTAATACACTGTGGGGGGGCCGGGCCTTCTGGGACTGTATGTGCTGTTAAACAGCAGGTGGTATCCCAGCATTCACTTCTGTAGCCAACACTTTTTCAGCTGACCTGCCGGGTTAATTAGCAGCTGCAAATCATTTTTGGTGTTTGTTTTAAGCTGCGGGGAGTAAGAGCCAAATAAGAGGAGTTTAGTGAAGCAGCTAAATCCACATCACTTCAGCTACGTTGGCAGACACACAACAGCACTGAAGCGACTGCCAAACCAGGTCTACACAGCAACTGCTACAGTCTGCTTCTCCTCTACATCACATCAAGCTGAGAGCTCAGAGTGCTGAGAACAGGTCAGCACCAGTAACCTGCTCCTGAGCTAGCAGCTGTACTTTTTTTTTTAACAGGACTATGTTCAATGATGGGAGGCGAAACTGAAATGGATGGTCATGTTAAAGTATGCTGATCTTTGAACATGAAAAAAAAGAACATCCTGAAAGGTATAAAAAGCCCTCAGAAGATGTTTCCAGCAGTTCACAATAAGAAAGTGCCTTTACTCTAATCACTGCCACCAAAAAAAATCTGTATACTGTAGCCACTTGTTTTATCTTACCGTGTTTTATAAGTCTTAAAGTAATTTTTAAAGTGTCTAATATATGTTCTGTGTGTTTTAACCCTCCTGTTATGTTCGTTTCTTAGGGACAACAATTATGTTCCTTGGACAACTTGACCAAGGGCATATTTAATGATTCAAAAGTGTCAGAACCCCAAAAAACCACAATAAACATTTTTTTAAATCTCATTAACTCCATTGCTAAACATTTAAATCAATATCTAGTGCATTGGTGTTCTTTAATTCTCACAGATCATGGTTCAATGAGGATAACTCACACGTTTTTTTAAAGAAAATTCATGTTAAAACTTTTTTATGTACATTGGAAAGTAATTTGGGTGAAATATGTAACACAATTGCAAAGAAACATTTAGTATTTGACACTTCTGACCCCTTTTAGCCTCCACTTTGACTGCAGGGTCAAACTGACCCACGAACAGTATCTATGTAACATAAACATGCAGGGGGATGCAAATGTATTAAATGAACCATTTTCATTTTATATGTTGTTCACGCTTATTAAGCCAAGCAGAAAAAGTTTCATAGCAAAAAAATACTTCTAACTTTTTTTTTTTTTTACTTTAAAATGGGTAAATTAGACCCGCAGCATAACAGGAGGGTTAACTTATTTTACCTTACTGTGCAGTTCTTAGTTGTTTTTTTTTTAAATGTGCTATATAAATAAAGTGGATTGTATTGAATTGGAAATGGTTTAATATGAAAAGAAGAATTAGCAACATGCTATTCTTTAGATTACAGGCTGGACATTCAAAACTTTGCGCTTTCCTCATTTGAGCAAAATCAGACTCAAGAGTTGACACGGTGACATGAACAGGTGAAACAATTTGTTTGGTATATTTATTCTAACATGCAGATGCTAGGGTAGTTAAACCACATTGCACACTTGCAAGCTGTGGAACATAAAATATCAAGAATACCAAATTGATGACTTAACAACTAATTAAACTGTCACGGCAACACAACCCTGGCACAAGTGTGGTCTAGGGCTTCCAAGCATTGGTTGCCAGTGCCATAATAAAGGAAAGAAACAGGTGGCTGTTGAGCAAAAGGAAAAGGAAAAGGTGGACCTTACCTGTAGCGACTTCTCTTTCCGGGACTAGCTCACACTGCTTCCTTCTTATGACCCCTCAGGGTTTCAGATGTCAGTTCAATTGTGATAAGATATATAACACACCCTAAATAACTCAACACAATGGGAAAAGTGGAAGAACTTCTCAAAATTTCTTCGAACGCTTCCGACAACAGCGTCTCCTTCTCTTCTCCTCTTTCTCTTCTTGCCTCCTCTTTCTCTTCTTCACAGGTGTCTGTCACAGCGTTCCCGTCTCATTGGCCAATTGGTCACGTGACCAGGAAGGCCCGCCCACCTGTAGCTCGATAGCCATAACACCCATGCTCAGGACAGTGTTGCCGCAACATAAAGTAACAGAAACTTGAACCAGTAATCCATTTAAGAGTCAGCAAGAACCAGCTCGTTTCACTTTTTTTGTGTACCACCTCATCACAGTTACGGACAGCAAACACGGTCTAAAAGCTTCAAGATATGTGAGGGATAAGGTACAGTGAACGGATGGTCATGCGAATTAGAATCCTTACAGGATGAGCAAGAATCAAATAAGACTATTTTTATTGTGCATTTCCAGCTCAACAGTTATAATCAGTATCTGTTAAGGTTTTCACAATATTGTTCAAGTTTTCCAAATAATGCATAATAATAAGCTTTGGCAACACTTTAAGAAGAAAGTTCCTTCATAACAATTCCTATTTTTTTAATATGAAAAGATGTATTCAATGACTTATTTAAGCATTTATTTTCTTGACCTGCTGTAATGTCTTGCTTTGATTGTGCACTGATCAGCCACATTACGACCCCTAAGAGCTGAAGTGAAAAACTGCCTGTGTGGTCTGATCTAACAGAAGAGCTACTGGAGCTCAAACTGCTGAAAGAGTTGATGTTGGTTCCGATAGAAAGATGTCAGAACAAACACTACATCACAGTCTGTTGTGTGAGAGGCTGCAGACTGTTCAGTGCACCCATGCTTACCCCCTGTCATCCACCAAAAGTGCCCATAATGGGCAGGTGAGCATCAGAACTGGACCATGGAGCAATGGAAGAAAGTGGCCTGGAGGAACAGAACAACACATTAAATGTGTCCACTTGGTCTCCAAATCCAACGAGAATGTTTTTTAAAGTGTTCAGTACAATAGGAAAGTAAAAGGGATAATAAAGAAGCCTTCATGCTGAGCCAAAAGCTGAAGAATAAAGGTGTTTTCTGAGTAAACATATGGAGGCAGGGCGTTCCAGAGCTTTGGAGCTGCAACTGAAAAAACTGCGTCCCTCCTGAGCTTTAACCTAGAAGAAACTGGTCTGTGAATCTGAGTGCCCTTGGTAAAAGACGTGGATTTAAAAAGTCTGAGATAAAGGTATAGGAGCTTGCCAGTTTAAGATTCATCTGTCAATAACAAAATCTTAAAATCAATTTCAAAATGCAAAGGGAGCCAGGGAGGGAAGTCAATGGAGGATATTAGCTCACTTTTCTGTTATAAACAGTCAAAAGATGAGCTGCAGAATTCTGAACACGCTGCAGGCGAGACCATGGCTGTGCTAACGCCAACATAGTGCATTAAAATAAACATAACCTGTGGTGATAAAAGCATGCATAACTTCTTCAATACCTTTAAATAATAAAAAGGACTCAATCCTGAATAAATGCTGTTGGTGCAAAAAGCTTGATCTTACAATGTAGCATCTGTGGGATGTGCTGAACAACTGAGTGTGATCCATGGAGGCTCCAGCTCACAGCTTGATGCAAGAAAATTTTCAATTCTCTCCGGTTACAGAGGATAAAGTTCAAAGGGTTTTAACATAGACTGTATAAATAATGGACGCAGTATCCGTGATGTCACCCATCTGTTTCTGAAGCGCTGTTTTGAGGCCATCGTCGGCGGCAGCCATAATGCTGCTGTTGAGCGATTGTGACGTAAAGACGCAGGGTTTTGAGCTGCCTTGCCAACAGCTACAATGTTCCCGCCTGCCAATCAAGTCAGCTGTGTCTCTCATTGGAAGACTTGTAATCTCAATATCTTCGAAATTGCAGTGTTAGAAAAAGATTCACCCCCCTCACATTGTGTACCGATCGAGAAATGAGCTATCCAGACTACTCTCGTTTTTTGTACCAGGCTGTAAACATGTTTATTTCTGCTGTAAAGATTGGCTTTTTTGAATTGGTGTGTATGTGGTTTCCGGTACTTCTGGAGCCAGCCTCAAGTGGATCCTCAGTGAACTGCTGTTTTAGGACTCATATTTTTTTTGGCCAGAGGTTGCTGCTTAGGTTTTACACAGTCTCAAAGATTCATCACCTGGTTTTGATAATATCTCTGGCTGCCTACTTGAATAAGTTCAAGGTTTAATACTTTTGCCTTTCACTCACATTCTTAATTTCTCATTACAAAAAATTGTTGTTCCTATTTAATCAAAAATAGCAAAATGGTTGGATAAAAAACAAGTTATTCCTTATTTGTTAAAAACTAAGAAATAATCAGTCAGAAACTGTGTCAACCCTCTTGTTTCAGTGTTGGGTATCCCTGGTGAGAACACTTTGAGAGCTGTTATGCATGCAGTAAACTTTAGTTATAGCAGAGTTACGCTTCATTTGGAGCCTGTTTGAGATTCAGCACTGAGCGGTTGTTGGTGTCGTGTTAAAGCAGCGCTGCAGTCGGAGCCGTGGATCGATCCGTCTGTCTGAGTTTGTTTAAAACCAGGGAAGCGCGTCATGTTTTCCTGCTTCCTCAACATTCCCATCCCGGATGTTTTTGATTGATCCGGAGCTCTGTCGGATCGGAAGCTCAGCGTGTGGATGGGAATGAGAGGCACCTCGTCACGGCCTGTCAATCACAACGGCCGCCCACACACACACTCTGAGCAGCTTACACACTTCATAGACCTGAGTTTTCCCTACGGGAGAATAACCACAAGAATATTTAGTTCCCCCACATTACCAACCACCCCCCCCCCCCCACACACACACACACACACACACACACACACACATACTCCAGACAGACACTTCCACGACACACACACACACACATAGGAAAGCAGTCATCTGGTGTCTTTTTCCCGCCCTCCTCGTCTCTCTCTTCTCTCATGTGGTAAATCTTTGAGCTTCTGACAGGAGCACAAGTAGTTTTTCTTTCTTTTTTTTCGTTTCATCACCGTCCTCCTGATCACGCTTTGAAAACATGACGGCGCGCTGATGTAAGATGTCTCCAGCTCACCAAACAGCGATGGAAAAGCTGCTTGTCTGAAACTCAAAGGAGAAGAAAAAGAAGAGCTATCTGACGGGTATTTTAAATTCAGTCCTCTGAGACAGCTCAAACTATTCAAAAGTATCTGCTGTTATCAGGTTGTATCAGTCAGAAGGTAATTGATCATGAATACTTTAAAGTGACAGAGAACTAGAGGGAGAAATTTTCAGTCTATATCTATAAAGCATCAAGAGCATATTCTGTTTTATTTAAAGACTGTTGCACAGTTCTCTGGGAAGGGAATGTGGACATCCAGCCAAAGTGATGAGGAGGGTTTTCAATTTGAACTACTTTAATATCTGTACGCTAAACAATATTTTTTCCTTCATGTAAATAAACTAAGGCTGACCTGTTTCCATGCAAAAATAGGTATACAGATTCCTTAATTAAATGTTTAAATGTGCTCTCAAATGTATAGGTAACACAAACATTGATTTAACAGCGATATAATGTCCATGATAAAACACAACCTGTCAAACTATCACTGTCAAAACCCTGAAACAATAATAATCCTGGTTTAAGCACGGTGGTCTGAAAGTGTGCTCAAACAAAATTGAAGCAAATAAGTTGTGCAGTGTTTTTCACACAAACCCAATGTGTCATACCAGTCAATGGCTTATATAAATACCTTACCCAGAAGACAGATATCACCAAACCAAGAAATAACTGAAGCTTTTGTGTTTTCAGGAAAAAGTGCAGAATTTCAGTTAAACTGTGGGGGAAAAAGTGTAATAATTTGTCTGAGATTCTTCTCACATCCTTAGAATGTGTAACAAAAAATACAATAATTTTGCTTTGATAAAGACTAAAAGCTAATGGTTACAACCATAAAGACAAAATGATCATGTTTCCTACGAAAAAAACCCCATCTTCACAAGACAAACTTTTCTGCAAACATCTATGCAACCTGACTTCTTTCATCAATAATTAAGGTTTCCGCCTTCTAGCCATCAGAAAGAATGCAGTTTAAAGGCACTTGTGCAATTTGGTGTGGGACTCTTAGGGCCTGATCTACTACGATCCCAAATAACGAGCGCTAATTTGCGTGTGCAAATAATAATTTTGCACGTGCTATTCCTGGGCGTGTTACGGGTGATCTACTAAGACTGCATGCGCAAATGATAACGAGTGCAAAAGTGGTGCGGACCGCCTATTTTAATGAGGATTTTGCGTGTGCTATCGGCTGTCACCATAGAGAGTTTGAGAGAACAGAGTGGTCTTAAGCGATAAATGAAGTTTGAAGTTATGGAGTTGGAGGTCTTTGTGGAGGAGAGAAGTAAACACATCGGTGAACTCCAGCAGAGACATCTCAGCGTTAGAAACGGGATTTGGGAGGCCATCTGTGAAAAGGTGAATGCTGTGAAAAAACAGAAGATCTGCCGATGAAATAAACGCATCTACTCCACTCCAAAACGCAATCAGTGTTTTGATGGAGTTTAGAGAGCGATTTGATGAGACTTAGTCTGCCACTCTTGCTCTAGAAAAGTTAGGCGTCACTCGGATGAAGACAGTCACCTCACTGTCCCAGGGAGCAACTTTCGGGTGAACGTTTTTAATGCCTGATATCATCATCCAGCAACTGTCTCAAAGATTCACCAGCTTAAATGGAACTGGGAACATGTTTGAGGTAATTCACCCCAACACACTGCTGCAAGCACGAGATGAGGAGTTACGCAGAGCTACCTGGTGCAGCTCAGTGAGCGCTCATTCTCCAAGTTAAAACTAACTAAAAACCCCTTGATGAGCACGATGGGACAGAATAGACTGAGTGGACATGTCATGTTATCTATTGAGAATGACAGATCAAAGAAAATGGACATACAGTGCATCGTGGACAAGTCCGCGGAGCTTAAGGCTCGTCCAAACAGTGGTGAGTATGCAGAGTACTTCATATAGATTTTTTTTGTTTGTATGTGAACATGTGGGCCGCTGTGCCAATTATACTAAACTGTATATCTATTGATACAGTGGACTACTGTGCTCTCATTATATGAAAAAGTTAAAGTGGGTGTCAGAATGATGCGGTCGCTATCCGTGGTGCTGAACTGCTTTGAATTTGTGTTGTTTTATTATTATTATTTTGTTCTCTTGGTTTGATTGACTAAAACATTTAGTAATGCTTGTAAGCCCAGCTTTTGCGGGCATGTTGTAAAGCGATGTTATGATGAGCTTTACAGTGACCGCAGCCAAGTGTGCGTAACGCTGTGCCAGTTTGCACCTGCCTTTCAAATGTGCTAAATATAGACGCAAATACAGCGTGCGCTATCTGTTTCAGGTTTGATAAATCACATTGCGTGTGCTAAATGATTACATTTGCATCTTCTCCTCCCAGTATTTTGCGAGTCCTGATGATCTATACATGTGTTCTGCATATTCATGAAGGCAAACACACTAAATGATTTGCAAGTGCTATTTTGCTCATTTGAAAGACGCAATCCTCGGTGCTCCCGGTTAGTACGTCAGCTTTGCGCGCGCTATCAAGTTAGCGCTTGTTTTTATACACGCAAACCTTTAGTAGATCGGGCCCTTAGACGCTAAGGCTAAGCCTGGTTACTTTTTAAAGTCTATCGTTCCAACGTATGTATTACAATTTTCAACCACCACTTTACAAGACTCTGAAAATGGGGCTCTGAAAATGTTGGACTCAGTGTACCATGCTGCATTGCAGTTTGTTTCTGGTTTAGGTTTCCGCACACATCACTGTAGCTTGTATGAAAAGGTAGGTTTGTCTTCCTTACACAACAGAAAAATGGAGCATTGGTATATCTTTCTCTATAAGGCCATACTACAGGAGCTGCCATCTTATTTATGCTCCTTATTGACTCCTAAAGTTGTCAGTGGCTGTCATCTTCGGTCCCATGGACAAATTATTTTTGTCATTCCTCGGACTCGCTCTGTCTTTGGTAAAAGTGCTTTTAATGTCTTTGCTCCCTCTTCTTGGTTTGAGCTTCAAGGTCGCCTGAAACTGGATTGTTTAATTCAATTGGAGGATTTTAAAACTAGGATAAAGGATGATCTGATCAGCTTGTGCACATGTTTTAGAGCTTCACACTGCTAATTTATAAATCAATGTAATACTTGTCACTATATGTTTTGTCCTGTTCTATTTTGTGAAACTTTTTATGCTGCTGTCTTGCCCAGGACTCCCCTGTAAAAGAGACTTTGTATCTCAATGGGACTATTCCTGGTAAAATAAAGGTTAAATTAAAAATAAAAAAATGTCTTGAGTGTCTAAGTGACATCTGCCATTGGAAGCTGCAGCAGTCATTGTTTTGGAAATGCAATCCAATCCATGTATCATTAGTTTATTTGTTTTTTTAAATATTCTTTTCTGAAACCGAAATGAAAAACAGACAAGACTAATTTTCTGATTTCAAATCTTATTCTCAAATCAAAACTGGAAAAAACGGATGACCCGTTAAATGGATACCATATTTTATTGAGGATAAAAATTGGAGTATTGTCAGAAGTGCAACAGTATAAAATATAAACTCAATATAAGTTGTGACCACTATAAAATCATTTCTGAAACCATAATATTAGAAGAGAGTCTCTGCTTTTGCATTATGCAAGTATTTGTGGTCTTATTTTTCTATATAATACCTTAAATTGAGAGTTCAGCGTAATTCAAATAAGAGAGATTTCATTTATCAAGGTCTAGAGGAACTGTAGCTCTAATCAACAAATAATAATAATTTTATTTGTAGAGCACCTTTCAATACCAGGTTACAAAGTGCTTTACATGGGCAGCAAAATAAAACAGGCAGATCATAAAAACACACAAGTCAAAATAAAGAAATAAAACATATTTTAAAAGGCATAAAATTCCCTTAAAAGAACTCTAAAGGAATAAAATTCTTTCAAAATATATTTCTTAAGATGGTTAAAATAAAATAAAGTCAAAAAAAATTCAGATAAAATCCGGGAAGGCTCTGCGATAAAAGTATGTTTTAAGAAGGGATTTAAAAGAGCTCACTGACTCAGTAGACCTGATCTCCTTGGGCAGATGGTTCCAGAGTGTCGGACTCCTCACTGCGAACGCTCTGTCCCCTTTTGTTTTCATTTTAGTGTTTGGAATGAACAGTAAACCTCTGCCCGAGGATCTCAATGTACATGTCGGCTCATAGGGTGTTAAAAGGTCTGCTATACAGCTCGGAGCAAGACCATGCAGGGCTTTAAAAGTAATCAGTAAAATCTTAAAATCAATTCTAAAACATACAGGGAGCCAGTGCAAGGAAGCTAAAACCGGAGAGATGTGGTCGAATTTTCTGGTTCTGGTTAAAACCCTGACAGCTGAGTTCTGTACAGTCTGGAGACGATCAAGGGATTTGTTGTTCAGGCTGCTAAAAAGACTGTTACAATAGTCCATGCATGATGAGATAAAAGCATGTAAAATCGTCTCAGTGTCTTTAAAAGTTAAAACGGACCAAATTTTGGAAATGTTTCTGAGGTGGTAAAAACACAACTGTACAAGTTTTGTGATATGATGTTCAAATGTTAAATTGCTGTCAAACCAGATGCCAAGATTCTTTGCAACAGGTTTTATGTGATTCGCCATTTGACCAGCAGATGGCAGTAACTGCTTGGTCATGTGTGGTGGTCCGATTAAAATGATCTCTGTCTTGTTTGAGTTTAATTGTAAAAAGTTTCTTGACATCCAGCTCTTTATTTCTGACAAGCAATTATTCAGTGAACTCAGCATGCCAGGGTCTGTGTGTCTGATGGGCAGGTATAACTGTGAATCATCTGCATAAAAATGAAATAAAACACCATGCTTGCTTATGATGTGCCCCAGGGGGAGCATATACAAGGAAAATAAAATCGGACCCAAAACCGACCCCTGAGGCACACCATAATTCACCTCAGTAAAACCAGAAACATAATTATTTACAGACACACAGAACCTTCTATTATTAAAATAAGATTTGAACCATTCTAAAACCGTACCAGGAACCCCTACCCAATGCTCTAATCTGTCCAGTAAAATGTTGTGGTCTATAGTGTCAAAGGCTGCGCTCAGATCCAGGAGCACAAGGACTGAGCACATGCCTTGATCTGCAGCCATTAAAAGGTCATTAGTGACTTTAAGTAGTGCTGTCTCCGTGCTGTGATGCTTTCGAAAGCCAGGCTGGAATTTTTCATAAGTCTTGTTATTTTCCAGCACAGAGAGAAGTTGTTTGGACACTAATCTTTCTAAAATCTTTGAAATAAAACGTAACTTAGAAATGGGCCTGTAATTCTCGGGAAGGGAAGGATCCAGTCCAGGTTTTTTTAACAAAGGATGGACACAGGCATTTTTAAAATAATCAGGGACACAACTGTTGGGCAGGGAGTTATTAAAAATTGAAAGCAGCCAAGGCCCCACAGAATCCATTACTTTCAGTAAAAACCTTGTCGGCATCACATCAAGAGGGCTGGAGGACACTCTCATATGTGATACCATTTCTAAAAGTTCAACCAAAGTAACTGGATAAAACTGATAAAAAGGATTAAAACCGTCGTATTTAGTAGGGACGTCAGAGTAATTAAAATCAGGGGTGATTGAGGCTCTGATAAAATCCACTTTTTCAGTAAAAAATGATAAAAACTTCTCACAGTCAGTGTTACCAAAAACTGGGGCAGGAGGGGGTTCTGGATTTACAAGTTGATTGACCGTTTTAAATAAAAACCGAGGGTTGTGTTGATGAGTTAAAATCAATTCAGAGAAATACTGTCAATATCAATCAATATCCTATCCAATAAAATATGTAAATGTTTATATTCCATTGTGTTTTTCTGATATGGATGCCCTCACAGTTTCAATTTAGAATCAAATGATGGTGCAAAACGATTACTTATCATGCTAAGCTTCTGTTTCCAAACCTTGCGTCTTTCTTTTCATTTTCTGTTTCGAGCAGCTCAGTCTGTTTCTTGTTTTTTTAGAAACATCAGAGCTTTGCTGAGCCAGATGGTCAAAATCTCAGGAACGGATCTGATCTTTGGGTCCACACATTTCAGCTGAACTCAATGAGACTCCTCAGAGGCCTCAGTCTTATCAGAGAGATAAAACTGACCTCACGCCGACAGACGGAAACACAGGTAAACACATGGACGAAGGAGGGCCCCTCTTCTTGTATTTCTTCTGCGTCCTCTTCTCTTCTTCACTGCTCACTTTTCATTTCCTTTTATCATCCTCCCTCTCCAGCTCTCGCACTCTTTCTCATTTCCTTTCCTCCTCTTGCCATTTCTCTACTTTCTCTCTCTTTTTTTTTTACCTTCATATCATTTTCAAGGGTGTTATTACCTTACAGCATTCAAACAAGCTGGGGATTGACTGATTTAACCTTTTTATGGATAAATACTTGTCCCAACTTTAATTTACATTTTGCATGAAGTTCATCCAAACATATTCAACACCATAAGCCTGCAAAACCTTGGATTAGTTCGAGTTTGTTATCTGTCAAAACCATCTTTTAAATACCACCGTAATATGGGTGCCATGTAAGGGATGGTGTTTATAAAACAGACTCTACATAGGGTTGTGTTACGCCTGCTTTTGCTCTCCATACAGACTGTTTGTCTTGCATTCACCAAAACCTGCTGATAGGTGATTTAACAGCACTCAGACTACACACATACTTCAAATGGAAACCAGACAATTTGTAAAAATGAAATCCAGGCTTCCCCTTTTTATGTAGAACAGCCTTATAAAGCTTGGGCCAAGGTCTGGAAGAGACCACTGCACAGAGAGAAGACTGGTTACTGGAGAGAGAAATTTCCAATTATAGTTTAAAAACATACTTCCTCTTCTTCCCCCTTACATCATTGTAACTCTGACAACATCACATGAAAACCAACAGTAGTAGGCTTTCCACCATGTAAAGATGCCAGACAGAAAAGCAGTCAGCCAGCCAGTCTATGTTTAGCAGGAGTGGCTGCTAATTGGGTGCTTGTTGGTTGATCTGCAGAGACATGACACCTTTGGATGTAAAGAAGAATCCCTGGAGCCGGCTTTCCTTTTGTGATCACAGAGTAAATGAGTCTGTGAGTGAAATTATGTGATTGTTGAAGTTGTGATACCTCTGGGCAATAATCTGCTGCTTTCACAGTCACCACTTCATTTATTTCAGGCTGTCCACCTGGTGTAGCAACCTGTGGCAGAGTGTTTGCTCCCATTCAGCCACCAGAGCACCTTCTCTCTTTTTATGTTCTCTTCATACGCAAACAGGCATGTCTTTCAGGTATCATTTCTTCTTTCTTTTAATTGAATAGTCCTGAAATGTTACAAAACATGTTGGATCCATAGCAGCTACAGGGTTTGCTCTGATTCAGCTACAGGGCCGTGATCAAAGATGTATTGTAAGAACTGGATGCAGATGGAACAGATGGAAGATGTGTTTCCACCCCCTCCCACTACATGAAGGGATACCAAAATACCTCCACATTTGTACTGGTGGCATCATTTGGAGCCAGAGCCTTCGCAGGAGGGATTGTGTCTTGGAGCGTCAGTGTTGACATAGCACCAATTCCCAGAGCCAAGACCCACATTTAACATAGGCTACATACAGTGTTACACGTCAAAGCTCCCTCAGGTGGGTACAGTCCACAGCAGAACATATTCTTGTGTGGGTTTGAAGCAGACACTCACGGTTTTGGAAAGTTCAATGACCCCTGTGTAAGTGTTAACTACGTTTCCTCACGTCATTCCAGTGCACACAGCACTACAGGAGCGTCATTGACTGACCTGTCAATCATGGCTTTCTACCTCTTCTTATAGCATCTAATAACTAAATCCTATGAAACTTCTCTGAAAATTAACACTTGGACATCAGAACTAACTATTAAGACAGAAACTATGGTTGAGAAAAATGTATATGACGTACATTTAAATTTTATAGTCTGAATCATGTCCCAACTGTTAACATGGAGGAGCTGTGCTTTCCGACCTATACTGTAGCCAGTCAGTAGGGGGAGCTCCAAATGTTTTGGCAGGGGAGCTGTCATGTTGTCGTACTATAGTTTGTGCTTCTGCCCTGCTCCCTTGATGCCTCTCACTTGCAGATTTACACTGGGATGATGTTTCAGATTAAAATGTTTTTTTAATTACCCTTCATAGTTTTGATATCAATGTTAAAAATATCAATAATTTAGCATGTTTAGAGAAAGAAGCATCCGGTTAAGGGAACAAGTTCTTGGTAATCGCCTCCTAAAAAGCTTGATTTGTGCAGTATGTTGGAGCGTTCTTCTCTTTCTCACTACATACATTGCATCATGCATTTTTCTTTGCTGACTGTGATATACAATCTGGGCATGTACTTTATGTTTTTGTGGTTGTGAGTAATCTAGGCTTTAAATAGCTTGGTGAGAGCCATCAGCATCACTAGGGACCAGAAACAAGTGACTTGAATGGTTTTCTGTTTTTATCCAACCACTTGGGATCTCCAAAGACTTTTTGTAACCAGGCAAAAAATGTTGCTTGTAATATCACGAGAGATCTGGAATTTGATCAAAATTAACAATTTAACAAGTTTTTAAACAACAGGTAACATACTGTATCTCTCTGCAATACTTATAACATTCACTTTGTTTGTCCACTACCCCTCCATCATTTCTAAGCAGGTAAAACTTGTCAGTAATGTTTGTTTTCTGCCTAATCTTTCTCAAGCCGAGCCAAACAGCCCTCTTCTTGTTTTGGATGCTAATCTTCTTAGATTTCTGAATAATCCTTTTGTTCTCCTCTGACCAGAGCTCTGATTGGATAGATCGATGGACAGACTGAGCCGTCAAGGTCTGCTTCCATGGCAAACACTGACAGTGTGAATGTCTGGTCTAACTACACACCTCTGCTTTGCTTGTTGCTTCTTTTCTTTACTTAAAAATCATGTTACCCATCATCCCGATCATCCACATCCCACATGATGGACTAAACAGATTATGATTACATGAACTTCTTTTCTGTTTACTTTATTGACTTTATATTTTTAACATTTGTCTTTCTAAACCAGTTCACCTGTGTGCTTCTCATTTTTGTCAATTTTCAGAGAAAGAACTGACTCTCTTCTCAATTCTTTAACGCTATTTGAAGATTTTTGGGGACTGTATTTGATAATCCATTGGTTGGTTGCCATTGATGTTCAGTCCACTCGTCTGTAATTTTTAGGGATTTGATGGCCAGGTTGTGCTGATGAAATAAGAAATGAAAATTACGCTGAATGTGTAAAGAGCATGAATAAACGTCATGGTATCAGTTCATCACCTTTCCATCTGAGTGGCTTATTTTTCCTGCCTACAAAATGTTCACATTGAGTCAGAGTTTGCTTACTGATGAGCACATTTTCCAGTCATGTTTATCCTCAATTATCAAAGCTCAAGCAGAGGATTTGATGTTGACCTCTTTCAGGCTCATTTGGGGGTCTACTAAATGGTTATGAATGAAAAATCAGGCCATTTGTCCTGTTATTGTGGTAAAAAAAAAAACTTGAATTACCCAAAAAATATATAACTAACCTTCTCACTGAGTGTAGGCCCAGTTTAACATTTAGACAGTACCATAACATGTGAAAAACTCCTTGCAGTTGTTTAGCAAAACTTGAGAGCAAACACTTCATAGCCCTTTGAGCCGACATCTGCGATGAGAGACTCTGTATAAAGTGTCCTGATACACTGTGAGGATCAAAGTCACAGTCTGCAATACATCGTGGTCCAGCAGGCTGCTCGACCATCCAGCCAAAGGCACACAGACTGACAACTGAACAGCTCGCCAGAGACACAAACCAACCGTCCATCCAGCCCTCAGAACATTTACAGCCTCAACCAGACACAGACTGAGTCTTAGCTGTTGGAGAGATATAATCCCGGGAAGCAGAGGGAATAAACTGCTCAGTGTCCAGTGCTGGAGCTTCTGATACTCCAGCACAGTGTTGGGGTAATTGAAAGGGATTTTTCACAAATTGATTTGTTGTACTTGTGTCTTGAGGTTGCATCAGTAAATTCACAAATTTTTGACTCTGTTTCTTGTCATTAGTCCTCCTTTGTAGCTCAATCCAGTGTTCAAGATCACACTGTCTTTACACGCATACAAGTAATTCAATAAAACTTGTGTGCCTGTAGGCCCTGAGTGGACATGCATGCACAAAACAATTTTTTTTTACCTTGATTACGAGTTAATTTCAGTCCTTTCCTCATTATAACAGATCAATTTACTGTATGTTATTATCTTGAGATAACAAAGCTTGTTTCCTTGTGATAACCTCATAATTTATCTAGACAACAAAACAATACGCTGGTCGCTGTTACAGACCACATCACGCTACCTAACCTACTCTAAAGATGTTAAGACTATTTCTGTGCTTGTTTTGAGTTCAAACTATCTGACTTTAAATCAAGATCTCAAAAAAGGTATTTAAACTATTGGCTGCTTCAGAAAAGAAGCAGACAGGAAGCTCTGGCTTCTGCCATCATTGCATTCACATAGGTTGCGTGTTGGGAGTGTGATTTTCTGCCTTGTTTCCCCTTTCACAAAGAGGGGCCAAGGTCCAATGGCAAGAGCCCATAACAATTAGGGACCACCCCTTTTAGCAGCCTTCAACCACTTCGCTGCCATTATGACTGTCGTCATCTCCCACCAGTTCTGCGCTGACATCTTGTTTGGATCATTCTTTGTCTGGAACGACCCTCAACCTTGCTTCCCAAGTGACCCATACCAGGAGCATTGCTCTCACAAATATTGGAACACTTAAGCTTCTCCATCCTGGCCAGGTGGTGACATAAAGGAGAAGACAATAACAAAGACAAGAACAACACAAGGGTTCAAGAAATAAAAGCTGGGCACACACTGCAGGAGATTCTGGTTGGTTTGTGCAGACTGACGAATGCAACTGGAATCTGCTTTTATCGCCATTAGTCAGTACTGATGCTTCAGATCACTGAAAAATGGGGGGCTGCACAGATTCAGCCCCAAACATTTCAGACAGCTCACAGTCTCATGGAGCTGTCTTGATTATATCTAACACATTTGGGATTTATATGATAATGTCAGCACTTACCAAACAGGACCACAACAGTGAATGTAAAGAAATAATAAGTACTAGCTTGTTCTTTTTGGACCAGAAAAAAAAGTTCACTGTGTCTATGCAAACATTTTCTCATCCATACTTGTCTTTTCTCACGGCAGAGTATCTCTGGAGTCGGTCTCTGCTTTGCTGCTTTCATATGAGATCTTGTGAGGTTGTACCAGCATGTGAGGGGGTATGTTGCTTCCTCAGTCACACATGATGATGCAACTCATCCAAAATGTAACTACGCTTTGAAACAACTCAGAGCGCAAGCCCTGTGATTGGTCTGCTGGGCAGGATTGTATTTTGTGCATTTACGCTGTACATTTCACCTCCTCCTTGTAATAATCATCAGTGTGCCATGACAGATTGTCAGGTGTGCCGTGGGATATTTTCCAATTTGACTTAATTAGTCCCAAAAAATATTATTAGACTGCAAATAATTTGCAATGTAGTGTGTCTGTACCTGCAGTGTAGTGACTGGCAGAGTTATTCAATACTCGTGATACTGACCTGCACTACCCACCCACTGGGAGGCAATAAAGCGCACTAATGATCTTGTTAATTTAAGACAATAGAAGTAATGATGCGCAAGAGGTGTGTGTGACAAGACGGAGGTGTACAACAGCGATGGATAAATATTTGAAAAGGAAAAATGAAAAGTCCAAACAGGGCCCAGGATAAATTCTAACCAGGATGAAGAGCGTAATATGGGCAGTAAAAAAGGCAACTTTTATGAGAAAAACTACATCGGTGTCTGCGAGAGCTACTTAGTATCTGAACTCGTAGCCAAATCAAAAAAGCCATACACTGTGGCAGAGACATTAATACTACCTGCAAAAGCTATTGTAAATGAGATGCTTTGCCCTGACACAGTTAAAGAAGTAGCCAAAGTCCCCCTCTCAGATAAACAGATTCATAAATGGAGATACTAAATGTGTCATTTTGGAACACTTTTGGTTGGTGGTGTGACTCCAGATTTTTTTAATGTAAGAAATGTGCCTTGGCTCATAAAAGGTTGAAAAACACTGAGATAGACCACCCTGCCTACAAGCATTTCAGAGGAGTATAGAGAGGGATGTGAACACATCAACTCAGAAGTATGTAGTGCTCACAGCTGCGTCAGTCACTATTCGTAGGGTTAACACAGCAATGAAAACAAGGCTTCAGGGCAGAGACAGACATAACTAACTCCAGACTTAAAAAGAGCAATGAAAAAGTCATGAGACACATGACCAGAACAGGAAGAGACGAGAAAGCACAATTACATTAGATACGATTGTGTAAAGATATTGTATTTTTTTTTCATGTTTGTAAAAGGAAGCTGCAATTGATTGAAGAAAATCTGACAATAAAAGGCCAGAACTGAACAAAATGTAAAATGACTGTAAATGTGAGGAGTAAATTAACTGACTTCTTAGTCTTTTGCTTCAAGGCAACTTCCTTTTCAGACAACAATAGTGAACGTTAAGCTGTCACCCTGAATGTCCTGAGCTGTGCCGGGTCCCTGCACAACAGACAACATCAGAGTCCGATTGTTTTCATGTGTCATCGTCATATCCCAGATAACAGACTAAACTTGCTCAGCTCTACTCTCAGACTGAGGAAGTTCAGAGGCGTGATTGATTCTCTGTCACTGCAGAAAAGTTCAAAAAGAGCTTCAAATGACTCGCACTTAACTGGCTTTCTGCTCTCAGACTGCTGCCTTTTTTCAGCCCTTTAAATCTTATTAGACATCACATCAGAGACTCCAGACTTATTCAGCTGTGTCACTCCCGCTAGGATAGCCACTTATCCTGTCAACCCCCCCTACCCACCGGACATGGCAGGACCCTTATTAACAGGCAAAGCTCCAGTGGGTCGTACCAAAACCCCCATGGGGGGGGGGGTGGTCATCAACACTGTGCCGCTGCGCTGCTGAGTGACAGCTAAACGGCTTAAAATGTCACTTTGAATAAGAAGCAGGCCACACACAGAGACACACACACACACACATACACATATACACAAATGCATACATTCCAGACTGTAGTGGCTTTTCTTTTAGTTTTTTCTTATGGATGATGTTTCTGTAGGGGGCGCTCTTTTCCACTTTCTGCTTGTAGGTTTTTTTCATTGCAAGAAAACCAAAGGGCAGATAAACTAGAACCATAACTAGAGACTCCAGAGACACTTTTTGTGTTCAGCTAAAAGGCTTTACTTAGTGAGCTAGTCATTTATAAAATACAAATCAAGCAATCAATCAATCAATCAATCAATCTTTATTAGTGTAGCGCCAAATCAGAACAAACTTTATCTCAAGACGCTTTTACAAACATAGCAGGTCTAGGCCGTACTCTATGTTAAATTATTAACAGAGACTCAGGGAAACACTCAGTCTGATCTTATCTTAATTCACCATGAGCAGAGCACTTTGCAGTATGTAGCAAGTTACAGTGGCAAGGACAAACTTCCTTTAACAGGCAGCAACCTCGAGCAGAACCAGACTCATGTTAGACAGCCATCTTCCTCGATTGAGTTGGGGTTGGAAAGAGGGATAGAGGAGAATGAGAGAGAGAGAGAGAGAGAGAGAGAGAGAGAGAGAGAGAGAGAGAGAGAGAGAGAGAGATCATACATTTGAATGAGCCATTAAGCATACATTTGGAGCAAAATATGCCCCTAACTACGCAAATGAGACTTAGTATTTTTAAGGGTCCCTATGCTTTTATGAGCGCTCGCAGCTGCCTGAATGCCTCTCGATTGTTGAATTTCCTCGCAAGGAATACATATCTGCACGTGTGAAATATTATTATCTGCTCGCGTATATGTTTTTACGAGCTCGCCCATTTTGACACAAATCTAACGCCATATGGGGCCGTCTGTGGATCAACCCCCTGCACACAGGCTGCACATTACACATGATGGAGTTTTTCGTTTTCTTTTTTCATCTGAGAAAAAGAGCTGCTTTTTGCTGGCTCACTTCAGGAAGTGAGCTGGTTATAACTTGTCATGATCCACTCCACAATTGAATGGTAAGAACTTTCCCCTTCCACGCAGCTCATCACATATGTGGATAGAATTCTGCGCTGTCAGGATGAGAGCACACATCCCTCTCTGATAACTGGAAGCCAGCCTTTACTTCACTCGTTAAGGACGTGACCCTGGCAGTTATAAGGGGCCTGGCTACGAATTGAGCACCAGCCTCATCTGAAGATTTATTCTACTTTTTTTTTTTGTAAATTTGTGTTTACTTGATTGCAGGCAATTCTCACATTAGTTACGTTAAGATGTAATATTTCTTCAACCCCATTAAAATAATTCTGATAGAGATTCTAACATCACAGTTTAAACAGACGCTCAATAAACTGAATAAAGATGAGTGTGGAAGTGCATCAAATATTTAATCTTAATACAACCAAGGAGGGAGGGCTTGGGTTAGCAATTGTGAATGTCTGTTTATGAACGTACAGTATTATCTTTAACTGCATGTATGCATTTGTTTAGTTGTTTAAAGTGTACTGCTGCAGGACACCACTGACAAAGAAGACACGCTCTCAGTTAGTTATTCCTGCTACAATAAAGGATAAATAAAGACCTGAAAATTGTGTGGTGCATATAATGGTCTATTTGTTGCTCACACAGTGCTTTAATAAAAGTCATATTAATGTTATCATTGCAACAGTTCATGGTTTTACTACTATCTCACATTTGTTCTTTAATATCATGTCTTTAAACAGCAGTAATTCAGTGAGTAACAAGGTCATCATCGATTACATTTTCATGTCTTTGTGTCCTTGATGCATTTATACTACTTTAGTTAATTGGAAGCCTGTGTATTTGTGTTTGTGCGTGTGTGTGTGTGTGTGTGTGTGTGTATTCTGTGTTTACATGCATGTCCATCAGGGCTGTGCTTATAATAATAGCGTGTTTATCATTTTTGCTGTGTCGGTGGAGCAGCTCTCAGCGTTTTCTCTCTCTGCTGATTGGAAAGCCTCGCCTGCAGTAAGCCCCGGGGCTGTATCTGCAAAACCTTGTTAAAGCCTCTACAGAGACCTGGCTATGGAAATATTAGCCTCTAAAAGACAGACTAATGCCAGTTTCTATCCACTCAGCCATAAAAGAACAGCCAGCCTGTGTCATTATGAGTTTAGATGGTTTCTGTTCTGTGATTTCTCTGAGTTTTGTCAAAATAAAATGCAAAGGTGAACCATATGCTATGAAAGGAGCTTTAGTGCCCTTCATTAGTCATGCAAACGTTGCAACATGACATGCTATCCCTCAATATATCTGACGGAAATGTGCAGACTCTAAACTATTGTATGATACAGCAATATTTTTGTTGTTGTCGAACAAAATGGAATATAAATAAATTTAAAATCGTGACTTGAGTCTGGGTCTTGTACTTTGAGTATTACAACACTGCCAAGGGGTGATCATTTTCAGATCAAATAACTTTATAACAAAAATCTCTAAGGGCCCATCACCACTGTTAAAACCAACACAATGCGTGAGTGTACTGCTTGCTGCTAAGCTAATTAGAAACAACACTTAGCTCTTTCCCTCAAGGCATAATTAAACTGACCACATAACACACCTATAAGCTGGGAGCACTTTTATCATGATTTCTAGATTTGAATTGTTGTTTTCAGTTTTTTCTGTGTTCTTGTTTCTTTTGGCATTGCTTGTGTATTTGTTGTTATTTTGCTCACACTATTTTTTTATAGGTTTATGAAATTTGCTCTTTTATTTGTGGCATGTTGCATTACTTTTGGACTTTACACTTGTTTGTATGATTGCAAAAATGACATCCATTTGTTTAGTTTAACTTTTTTTTCTTACAGATGGAAAACAGTTAGACAGGTGCAACACATTTGAACTTGTTGGCCACCACACAAGAGGTCTTAATTTTTCTGGCACTTTAGTTCAGACTGATTCAGAAATCCACTGTTTTAATATGCTGTGGGTTAAGGCGCCATTGAGCCATTCACTTTGACACATGTTTTGTTGCTCTGTCTTGTAGCACCATGAAGCCTTTTGGTCCCCACTGTCTAAGAAATAAGAAATTAATTAGGACAATGACTCTAACTCTATCGTATATCACAATCTGGATCCCAGGTCATGCCTATTTGGGTGTTCACATATCAGGGATATAAAGTCTAATCAACATAATGAAAGTAACCAAAGTAATGATCATTGTGTCAGACAGCAGGAGCTGCATCTTGTGGATAAACTGAGTTTTGCCACTATTCAGAGACACTCTATAAGGCCTCCACAAGTATTTGTGACATTGTCATAGCACTGAATGATATTTTAAAGGTATTTATTTTAATGGTATATATTTATTAAAAAGTAACAACATTTTTCCCTAAAATTAATACTTTTAAGTAGTTATTCTTTGAACTTTGAAAGAAGGTTTAAAGTCAACACAAAATGTTTGGTGTCACTTAGGTAGACTAAGTCGTTTTGTAGAGTTTGAGAATCTTTCAGAAAGTCAGGTTTTTCACCGGACATAGGGAGTAGAAGTAACACCAAGTTTAAGCTATCTAGTTAATGAACAGACATTAAATTATATACTTTTTTTGTCTGCAAGAAAGCCAATAAGTTACCCTTAATCAAGGCTTAGACTGACTATCAGGAGCCACAAGGAGCATTGACAGAGGCCTGGTTAAATAATTTGCTTAAAGATAGGGTTGGTAGTCACAGAAAACTAGCATGAATTTGAATGTAGCATTTCCTCAGAACTCCGTCCAACCCCTCCCCTCAGAGATCTTCCAAAATGACGCCCCTGCTCACATGCACGAGAGCCGCTGATTTGCGACCATATGATCGTGGCTGATTCAAAACCGATCCTCAGCACATCGCTTGTGCTTTTCACTACGTCAACTCATGTCTCACTCAGCGGTAAGAAAACATCAAAACATTATCATAGTGAAAGTTAAAAACACAAACAAACATGCTGGAGGCGGGCAAAATGGCAGGACGGGATTTGATTGGTTTCATAATTTGGCTCCTGATGGCAGGGATTGGTTGATGTTTTCCCAGGTTTACTCCGGCTGTAGATAGCAGCTTTTTTCCCGCTCTTTTTTAAGAACACATTATGTATTGATTGCCATCAGGACATAAAGATCATTTTAACCAGTATAACCAAAAGTCTATCTAAATCTGACTACCAACCTCAGCTTTAAGTGTCTGGACAGAATAACAACAGGAAGGTAGAAAGGTATAAATCAAAACACCCCTGCTTGATGTAAACCTGATGGTATGATTCCTGCCTGTCATTCCACACATACTCACACATCAACAGCACAAATCATCAGTGGACAAGAAGTATTGACAGCTGAGGTGAAAGACAGAGCGAGAGGGAGCACATTAAGGAAGGAAAGATTAAAAGATTAATCGGATTAGGGAGAAAAGCTTTGAAGGAAAGTGCTGTCAAATTACAGGTGTGTTCAGGAACAAGGGACATCGTCAGTGTTAAATAAAAAAAGGAAACGTGCAAGCGTAGCTGTCGTCAGCACATCACAGTGTCATTATGTTCCTAAGATGGGTTCAACAGCTAAGTCAGGCAATCAGTTACATGTTTACTGAGGTGGAAAACAGAAGGCTCAGTGTACCAACGCTGTGTAAATCCAACATCACCATGCATAGTCATAGTTTCACACACACACACACACAAACAAACACACACACACGTGCATGCACCACATACAGACATATGCTTACATTCATGTCTTCTTCTCTCTGCTCATACTGACTCATTCAACGCAGAGGTGGTTTCGGCAAGCAAACTCAAACACACACACAGAAATGATGCCAAGTAGTTGAACACTAAGAGTCCATAGGAAGCCAGATGTTTAAACAATGAGCAGCGCCCCTCAGAGGCAGGACGTGGAAGAATAGGCTTTCCTTTCTTTTTCACTCTGGAGAAACCGATTTGTCGGCTGGCTCCCTGAAGTACACAGATACGAGCCCAGCAATTAGTGTGACAATGCTGCACACAGACACACACACACACACACACACACACACACACACACACACACACACACACACACACACACACACACACACACACACACACACACACACACACACACACACAAACAGACTGATTTCTGTGACATTACCTTTGAGGAAGTGCACACACAGTGTAAGTAGGAAGCTGAGGAGCAGTGAATGGCACAAAAGGAGAATCAATTAAAATCCAGATGTTTTGACAAAGACAGAACTCCACTAGGGGGGTTTCATTGTTTAACAGATGGCAATTACACAACACAATACATTACAATTTAGTCTAAGTGCTGTCATTTTTATAGTGATGCTGCAGGAGAAGCTGGCTCATTCATACCAGTGACAAACAGCTGATTAAATAAACTACAGCTGAAAACTGAGGGTGAGTTAGCTGAATTTAGCTCTGTTCCAATTACATGACAACTGTACCACTCAATGAGAGAACTGTTTTTCATTGTAATAATTAAACAAGGGTTTTTTGTTTTATTAAAGTTCAATAAACACTGTACTGTACAGTAAGGCATGGGCAATTGTTTGACATCTTACAAGAACGAATGGCAAAAAGGTAATTCTTTGCTCTTTCACCCTCTGTGTGAACGATATTATGTAAAGACAAAAATGCAACCGCATTAATCAAGTATTGCCATCTTTTAAGGGCTTCCGTCCAGTAACTTCACAAACAAGAGTTGGATAAAGATAAGATAAGAAAAGATGAGATGCTCCTTTATTCGTCCCATAACGGGGAAATTCATGGAGTTACAGCAGCAAACAAGAAGGTGTACAGTACAAGAATTTCAACAAGAATATATATAGAAAAATAAATGTCCATCTGAGACGACAGCTTGGCCATAATTCTGCTGTCAGCCACCACCTCCACAGGGTCCAGGACTGAGCTGGCCTTCTTCCCCAGTTAGTTCAGTCTTGCTCTCCTGTATCCTGTCCACCCACAGCAGGTGAAATCCTTCCAATGTGATGTTCGTGTTCAGTGTTAGCTCTGTTAGCATGATGCTACTCTGGTGCTAGGTTAGCTTGTCCACCTTATCAAAGATATAACTTACATTCCCCATAACGGTGGGTGGAAGGACAGGTAGATGTCGTCTTTTTTAGCTTGCACCTCAGTACCAGCACGTTGTCCTTGCTTTCTTCTCCTCAGCTCGGGAACATCGGGCCAAGCATTGTTTAGCATCGACATGCTACGGAGTTGCTGACAGCTGATCTCATATGTAAACAATGCGGCCATGGTTACACAGGATCTCCGGACACACACAGGAACAAAAATAGTAAAAACACCACTGCAAACGTAGCCAGTTTGGTGTCTATGGCCGCAAAATGAGTCATTAAAAGACATGACAAGCTCCATTCGAGCGGCGCTAAGCAACGGAGAAAAAAAAAGAGACACCAACTTAAAGAGCAACTAGTCAACAGTACTTCAGGTCCCTTCTAGGTCAGAGGACACCATGTGGCTCACATGTGGCTGCAGTCTGCATCTGTATGTTTGCAGATGATTAACTATTTTGGGGTCTAGTTTTTGCATTTACTTGTTGATTGTCTTATATTAGAACAACTTAAGTGTAAAAATCTAAGCAAAACTTGTGGAGTAAAGTCCCTCTCCCACACACTTTTACTTCCTCATCTTACTGAGTTTTTGTTGACTTTCAGAAGTCAGGATCATGAAGATTAAAGTCTCAATAAACTGCTCTAACCCTGACCTCTCAGCTGACTTAAAATTACTCATCAAACTTGTGACCCTGCAGAACTTTCTTTGAAAACGCAGAATAAATATCACTGAGTTCTCCAAATGACCTTAATGTGGCTCAACATGAGGGGCAGTGGTTGCTGGTTTGGGGGAGGCCTGTGAAGGAGACATATGAGGTCATGCTAGAAAAAAACATTAAATGTGTGTGTTGTTTCCTTGTGCTGCTCTGATAGCAGCTTCATGCATCCTTCAGCTGTTAGTGCATCACCTATAGTTCATTTTTGAGAAGTCTGCAAACTTTTTTTAAAGTGATTTTTTTTATTTCTTATGTAGAGCAAAGGAATCTTTCAAATTCATTAAATTTAACTGATCAAAGATCAATAGGAAGCAGTAAAAGTATAATCAACAAATTACATTTATTTAAAATGTTAAGATAACAATTCCCCATTTACAGCTTGTTGTCAAGTGGTCTTTCGATTAAAGTGTGACAGAGAGAGTGGCAAATATAATTTAAAGATATTTATGTGGTGATATTCTATTATATCAGATAATTAAAGTCACACATTTTCACTTTAGAGAAGTTAAATGGTATGCTGACACAGAGAGGTCGACCTCTGAGCTATATGAAAATCCTGAAGCAGGAAATTAACCACAGCCGCAGAAATGTGAAGACCGGGCTACGTGATGAGATGATGGAGTTTAATCTGTGAAATTATCTGACCTGACATGTATAATAAAATATTCCTCAATAAATGATGATTGAACTATTGCTGCCTGCATCATATCATCTAATAACCCCAAGACCATATCAACCCTGTCACACTGAAACCACATACTGACGCACATGACATTTCAGACCCACAGTATGGCAACTCCATATACTTTTAGCAATATATGAGGAACAGTAAAACAAAGAAGCAAATGATTGCCAATGAAAATAATAGGCTTAGAAAACAAGGTTAATTTAATTCAATATTTATGTACTTCATTGCTTTTATTGTAGATTGTAATCACTTGCGTCACACACGTGGAAACTGTTACAACTGGAGTTGCAATGGGCCCTTACCCTCCTTGTTAACAGCTACTACGGGCTCGCCTGCAGCTTTTGGCACTTCGGGATTGGCATCATAGATAGATAGATAGATCTTTATTTGTTCTTAATAAGGAGATTTGTGGTCACCGTCTGTACAAGAATATATGTATAAAACACAAATAAACAATAAACATCCACCCAGCCTCACAACAATGGTGCACATCATCCCGCATATACACATCGGACACATATGAACACACAGGACACATATATGCACACTGGACACATATAAACACACCGGACACATTAAATTGGCATTTTATTTAGCGGTGCTATGGCCGACGGGACAAAGCTTCTGCCAAACCGGGCTCGCCTACAGTATGGGGATCTGTATCTGCAACCAGATGGGAGTAGTGTGAAGACTGGGTAGTGGGGGTGTTGGGGGTCCATGTTTCAGGACAGAGGTTCCCGCTTGGGACAAACAAGTTTAGTGCAAACCCTATGGGATGTCAAGTCTAATATGGGATGGTTGGCCACCCTATGCTCAAGGAACTGAAGTATTTGGCAGTCCCGTGGCTTCATTTCTCAGCATTGGATGTTTTCAGATGGGTTGTGCATATATTCAGCCGAATTTTTGATGTGTTTTCAATAGTTCAATATTTTATTTATGTGTATTATAGAGATTTACATATTTCTTGGACATCAATGTTTATCATCATTTCCTAACTTTGAGAAAGTTAACATTAGCTGGCAAAGTTTTGCAAGATAATAATGAAACAGGCAAAGAAAACACAATTAGCATACAGCTTGTGTTTTCAGTACAGGCAGAAGTCTGTATAAAAACAGCATGAGTTTAATCTTTCCACATTCTTTATCATATAGGCAAAGAAACTGAGGGAATATATACGAATATGTAAAATGTATAAATAATAGATGATGTTGGACTTGGAAGAGCAGTGTGTGTGAGATTGTTGTGTGAATTCTGTGGAGAATTAACACCTGCTCTGGACAGTTACATCCAAACAAACAAACTGGGGAGGGATTTGAAACACACACACACACACACACACACACACACACACACACACACACACACACACACACACACAGGTGTACTCAGGCAGTCACGACCAATTGACTCTTCATTTTTTTTGTCTTTTTTATTTTGTGTCTGGTAATCAAGATGAACAGCTGACACACACACATATACATGCACGCACACAGATATGCACAGAGACAAATATGTTGGCACACATGGTCAAATTTGTGTCCCTTGAGACTCCTTGTCCAAAACAACTCACCCATCCAGGAGACAAATTCAATGTGTGTGTATTTGTGTGTGTGCGTGTTTGTGTGTATATGCGTAAGTGTGTGCATATTCTGCTAAGATTTTATAGTTTATATATGTGTGGTGTCATGTGGTTAAGGGGTAGAGTATTTGTGTGTAGGTGTTTGAGACAGGTGTGTGTTTGTGTGTGTGTGTGTGTGTGTGTGTGTGTGTGTGTGTGTGTGTATGTGTGTGTGTGTTAGTATGAATAATAACGATGTGTTTTTCTCCTGAGGGGCCCCACCAAGCCTGGAGAAATAAAATATTAATGATCAATCACTGCTTTGGTACCACACACACACACACACGCACACACACGCACACACACGCACGCACACAGACTGTATTTTTGTAGAGTATAACTGAGGAGTCCCCTCACGGTTCAGTCTCTAACCAGCCATCAGTAGACATGTTGAGCCTATAGTCAGAGAGGCAGGATGCTAAGAGGAAGGCTGTCGGTCAAAATCCAGAGCTGAGCTATCCTTGAGCAAGGCACTGGACACTATTATTTACCTGTACAATCAAAATGTAGAAGATAAATATATAAAGGCTGCCGTTGGCCTAGCAGTTTCAGTGTGCGCCCTCAGTCCTTGTTGCAGTGGTTGCTGGTTCGACTCCCAGCCATTTGCTGAATGTCTCCCTACAATCTCTACTCCCCACATTTCCTCTGTCTCTCTTCAGCTATCCTTTCAAAAACGACAAAATGCCCTCTCACAAAGCACCTGACGAAATAACACGCCTCTACTACGAGAGCAGCTAGAGAGCCCTGCACACTGAACACCAGTGGCCAAGGTGCAGCTCATATTAGCTTGGCAGATCAAGGAGAAGCCACTCCATCCAAACAAGCAAGGCTTGATTTTAAATTCCTGTAAACCAGGAAGGATCAAAAAGAATGTTGTTGTTGAAGACATGCTTTACGTATTAACTGTCGAGTCTGCTGCTTTCAGAGGACTAATAAACAAAACACTACTGAGACCAGAGGCAGGTTAATAAGAGAGAAGACATGCATTAGTATGCTTGTAACGACACACTTAATGTCAAGTTTCTAGGCAGAACCAATGCATTTGACTCCTCACATACAGGCCCTAGCTGAGATTCAAACCAACTTTCAAATCAGCGTTTACACTGTGAGGCCATAGCACTAACCACCGCACCACAATGCACGGCCAACCCACTTCTTGTGTACCGAATCTACCTACAGGTACAAATGAAGTCACATAACCAAAGGATACCTTCGCCGATACCTAAGCCCAAAACCATCTGTCAAGTTTTCCAGAGCTGCCGTGTCACTCTTCATCATAAACTTCCTGGACAACATTTTTACCATCGACATCATCATCGCCAGTACAGTTCATTCATTTAACTGCCAAAAGGGTAGGCCAAGGCCCTTTAGGCAAGCACACGCACACACACACACACACACACACACACACCCACACACACACACTGGAAAAAAACAGCAGAGCTCACCTATCAACGCCATTATTACCCCCTCTCCTGCTGTCCCCTTTGGGGAATGGACCAGTCCCTTGTCACCAACTGACATCCCTCCCCTGGGTCCCTAATGGTCCACACACACACACACACACACACACACGCACATGCACACATGCACACCCATACACACAAACTTATATATATATGAACAAACCTGAATTCCAAAAGTGAATTCCCAGGAAGCTGTCAGACTCGCTGTCCAGAGACCAGAGGTACCCATGACTGAGTGGTGTGTGTGTGTGTGTGTGTGTGTGTGTGTGTGTGTGTGTGTGTGTGTGTGTGTGTGTGTCTAAGTGTTGTCTCAATGGGAGACAGCCCCAGTTTTGACATTTCTTGATCCCTGTGACACAATCTTAGGGGCAGTGGACAGTCTTTTTTTGGTAAAAATGAAAATAAATACAAATAAAGTTACACGTTTTCCCGTTGTGTTATTGTGTTTAGGTGTGCTGCTGCTATGATTGGCAGAGATCCTCAGGGGCAGAGAGAAAAGTCACACCTAGATGAGTGTTTGTGCTGGGTGAGTGTGTGTCAGGGTGGTGTGATGGACATATTTCCTTAAGGCATTATTGACAGTTAAAGTCATAATGATGTGAATTTAACCCTGAGAAAAAGAATGATTTGACCCTCATGTCAGCTTAATTTTGGTCATAATTTTGAATGGTTCTGTTCAGTTTACTTTCACTTCTTTTAGTTCGGTTTAATTTTGTAAGTTTAACTTTTTTAACTGCAGAGCTACTACTTTAAATATTTTTGTTGAAGTTATGTAGGTCATGAAGAGACAGCAGTATAAGGGTGACAGTACAGCCCCAATTCCACAAGGGTAGGTTGCTATGTTAAATTATGTTAAAATTGATAAGGGGAGAATTTGATGGTTTTCTAATAATTTTAGGCCTACATTTAATTGAAAATAGTGCAAAGACCAAATATCAAATGATATAACTGAATATATAATGCTCATTCTAAATTTGATGCCAGCAGCAGCTTTGAAAACACTTGGGACAGGGGCCTGTATGGTATGGTGCCATTATGATGACAATATCTCAAGAACCTATGAGATATTGATGCAAGAATGTAGTAAAGCCCTGCAAGCAAATCAAACAGCCCAGGTGTGCATATTAACTTTTCTCACAGCAAGCCGCTCTGCTTGTGAGCACAATTTGGCAGCCTGTGAGGAGAAAGCTGCTCTTTGGGCGGGTGCAGAACAGGAATGAGGCCATGATTGTTTCCCTTTGCTCAGTAGCTCTCCTGCTCTCCTGCTTGGTTGAATTACAAAATGCAATCTCATAGCTGTTGTGCTACACGTTTTCTTCACAAACAAATGGGGGGGTGTTTGCTTAGGCGAGCAAGAAGGAATGTTTGACTGCTCTCATCAATTGGTCCAATCATAAAAGAGAGGGACTGTATCACAGTAGCCAATTAAATTCAGGGGCACCAACTGTGCACACCTAGTGACTTACAAAATAAAAACTACTTGTGAGTGAGCAGGTCAGAGTTTTGTGAGCAGGAGAGCTACTGAGCACAGGGAAGCCAATCCTGCACTCAGTCTATTTCTGCACACACTCAAAACATAGTTGTCTTCTCACAGGCTGCAAGGTTGCACTAACAAGAAGATCAATCAATCAATCAATCAATCAATCAATCAATCAATCAATCAATCAATCAATCAATCAATCAATCAATCAATCAATCAATCAATCAATCAATCAATCAATCAATCAATCTGCTTCTCATCTCATCACTATCACCTCTCTCTCCTACTCCCCTCTATCCCTCTTTCAAGACCCAAATCGGTCAAGGCATGAGGTCTGGTTAACATGAGTCTGGTTCTGCCTGAGGTCTCTGCCTATTAAAAAGAAGTTTTTCCTTGCCACTGTAACTAGCTAAATACTGCTATGTGCAATGCTCATGATGGATTAAGGTGGGGTCAGACTGAGTCTTACCCCAGTCTCTTGAAGTTGGATCTCTGTTCATAGACAGCTTTTGTGCAAGATGAATGTTGCACAAAATTGCTCTGCATTGATCATGTGTGCATGGGAAAAGCAGTCCATGCAAAGCTCTTCCTGTCTGAATCTCATGGACTCATCGAAAAATCTCATTAGTTCTCTCAAGATTTGACACAATAATGCGGGCATTAAATAATAAATGGGCTGTATTTATGTAATGCTTTGTCTAATCTTCTGTCCACCTAAATGGTACATGTCACATTTACACCACATTCATACACCAATGGCAGAAGCAGCTGCAGAGAACCCATCGGTATTAACTAATCCCATTCATACCACAGCCACTGGGGCAGTTTGGAGTAAGGCGTCTTGCCCAAGGACACTTCTTAATGTGGACAGCACGACCTGGTATTGAACTTGAAAGACTCACAAAAAGCTAGAGGGTTATGCTCTGGTTGCAAAAACAACACGAGACAACTGAAAGACTCTGGGTAATAGAGGCAGGGTTATTACACGTTCACACCACAATGTACGAGCAACTCTTAAGTAAACAGGCAGGTTTTACTCAAAGAGACAAAGTGAGATGAGTAAATAAGCAGCTGCAACACAACTGAGACCAGTCTGAACAAGTCAACACAAAGCAATCAGGGCCCAACAAGGTAAACACACACACACACACACACACACACACACACACACACACACACACACACACACACACACACACACACACACACACACACACACACACACACACACACACACACTCACACACTCACTCACTCACTCACATAAACACGCACAAAAAAACACTCACATGTGTTCCAAGTGTCTGTATCTAATCCGTGTTGCAGACAGGTTGTGTTTGCTGAGGATGAGGCGGTCTGCTGGTTGCCCTGTGGGGTTCTGATACCGGCCCAATTGCATTCTCCATTTCCACTTCTCTCTCTTTCTTTCTGTCTCTCTCTCTCTCTGCACACTTCATCAAAAATAAGTGAGAAATTCAGAAAAAGCATCAAAAAGGAACAAAATAAGGACAGTTGGAGGCGGACACAGAGGGATGATGTACATGGGACAGATGCTGTGTTACTTTTATTTGTTGTGTCTGTTGTCGCCTTTGAGGGACTTGCGCTGGAGAAGAAGAAATAAAGTGGTATCTGTTTTGTTGTTTGTTTAAGCCTGCAGCAAACGGCTGCTTGGACTTATTTCTTTTTCTAAAAAATGGGCCAGAGGAGATGTAAGAATAACTTTCTGTAGGATCAGCAAGTGAGCCCTACATACATGTTTATATCATTTGATTTATCAAGTCTGTTGTATCTTAAATCACATAAATGCAGAGGTCTGAATTCACTACATTTGGAGCTAAACCACCTCACCATTATATAGACAGCATATAATTCACCAAATTAGTACTTTACAACAACTGCAAAGTAAATGACAGCAAATAAAAGTACATTCCAGATGACCATCAAAAGTAAGCATTTCTAACTTCACGATTGAAGCATCAATAACTTGCACGGAAACTTTAGATTTTATATAATATTAAAAGTGTATAAGTTCAGATGCTGTTTAAGATGTTAATAAAACAGAATTTAAAGGTTTGAAAATCATTTAAAGTCTATAATTAATTGAAAATAGTACAAAGACAACATATGAAATGTTGAAACTGAAAAATGTTATTGTTGAATGTAAAATATATGCTCATATTCAATTTTATGTCTGCAACAAGTTTCAAAACATATGAGCCAGGAACATTTTTACCATCATCTCTCCTTTTAACAACACTCTGTATGCACCAGATATTTTCATTGGTTGAGAAGTCAGGACTGCAGGCAGGCCAGTTTAGCACCTGGACTCTTCTGCTACAAAGACATGCAGTTGTCATACGTGCAGAATGTGGTTTGGCATGGGAAAAGGTAGTGTCTGGGTAGAAGCATATGTTGCTCCTAAACCTATATATATTGTTCAGCATCAATATTGCATTTCTAGATTTGTAAGCTACCCATGCCTAGCCATGCCTTGGGGACTTATGCAACCCCTATAGCATAGCAGATGCTTGCTTTTGGACTGTGAGCTAATAACAAGCCAGGTAGTGCCTCTCCTTTTTAGAGCTGAGGATGCGACGTCCATGAGTTCCAAAAAGAATGTCAAATTTGGATTTGTTAGACCACAGGATTGTTTTCTGCGAGAAAGTCCATTCAAAATGGGCTCTGGCACAAAGTCACCACCATTTCAGGATCATGTTTAAGTTTGGTTTTATATATTTGTTTATTTTTAATTTTCTTTTAAAAAAGAAGAGAAATCACGCACATATGATTCTAGCTTTTAGTGGTGGCAGAAACTCAAATACTTTAATTCAAGACTTGTGTTACTAGTCCCCTATCTTCATTAGCTTTGTTAATTAACACTAGAAATATCTATCACAAAAACTACTTTGGTCAGTTCAGAGCTTGTGGTCCTTCAAATCAACCAACAAACAAAAATCTATCCACTAACCTCACAAATGTTTTCATATCTCCCTCCTAAGTTGTGAGTAGGAATGAGTGGGTGCTGTCCATGGTGCTGAATTACTTGATAAGCGATGTTTCTGTTTCTTGACTTTTCAAGAGGATGTTTTTTTCAGCATCTTTTAGATTTCTAGCCCTAAAACCGTTTTGACAGATTGATCTTTCAGTTACAAGCAATATATATAAAAACACAAACTGTTACCGGGCTGTTTTAGGTGGTTGACATTTTTCACAACCACAAAAGCAAACAAAATATAAACTTCTGTGTTTTTCAAAAATCATCTCTCAGGCAGTTTTTGAAGTTTCAAGATATGATGCTAAAGGCTCTCTGTGTATTAAGTCAGTGTTTCAGATGTAAACACATGAATGTAAGGATGTTTTGTTTTTGGCAAATTGAATTGGAAAAGTGGACTCAGTGCAGCCATCACTTCAAGCAGAAAGTGTTAAACAAATGTATGAGGAATTAGGCAGCAGACAGCTTCTTTGTGTTGCACAAAAACTCCTCTGTAGGCGAGTCTGCAAACTTTCTGTAAAGAATAAAGACAAAAGGCCTCACATTTCACCCCTTAGACATCCTCTGACAACTTATTCCTCTTCTTATTTCTCCAGTGTCGACCTTTCATAGAGATTTATAGACATTTGCAAACAATGCTGACTTTGTAGGCATGTGCCAGCAATTTGGAAACAGACGTTCATCGGAGGACACCTGCTTTGACTGTTCCTCTGATTGGCAATTGACACAGGTGTGCTTAATCGCCTGCTTCACTGAGGGGTAGAGCAGCACATGGAGTGACCACACAAATGAGACACAGCACAGCTATGGCATGAAACATTGAGCAGTGCTATTATAAAACTTGTCAGAATAAATAAACTAAAAGTGTGGCAGAGTTTTGAATGACAACGATCATTACTAAAACACACTGAAAGATTACATAAAACAACCTGACACAGCCAGGAGAGTGATGTTATAACAAAAAAAGTACTGTTAATGGGGATAAAAATAAGAATGTCAAATATTTTAAAAATAATTGATGAGAAAAAAATCCTAGCAGTTTTTCACACTCACAGCTAACTCTAACAAAACAGCCTATCTCTGTTTATAGTCTTTAGATTCTGCCTTTCCTTTTCTTTTCTAACATCTCTCTAAATACGCATCCCTGGACTTTCTCCTCTCCTCTCCTCTCCTCTCAACATAAACTCTTTCAGCAGTTTGAGCTCCAGTAGCTCTTCTGGTATATCAGACCACACAGGCCAGCCTTTGCTCCCCACACTCATCAGTGTGGGGATTAGAGGGAGGTAGAGTGTACAGCCTAAACTGCTGTTTGTGAATTCTTGCCCTAACAACTCTAGCTCACCCTGGCTCTACCCATCCTGTGTTTCTAACATCTCACCACAGACTTCTCTTTACTATGTTTTTTCAGATGTGGCGGCCACTAGGGGCCATGCTGTTGGGCAGGTAACAGTGTGGAGCTTGCATGAACAAAGCCTTGGTCCATTGAACGTGGCAGTGCCATAAGGGTTGTATTGTAGAAAAAAGAAAAAAAAGAGGCTCTAATTATGGGTATGATGGGCGCTGGGAGCTGACATGGAGGAGGGTGGCTCTGGGATGCCAGAGCTAACTGTCAAGCCTTCCTGAGGTGTTGTGGGCATAACGTGACAAAACATAGATGAATGAAGGTGCCCACCTAATAAGCTAAGTGATGTACTGGCTCACGCTGCTGATCTGTCCCCATCCATCTTGGGTTGAAGGGAACATTAGGAGCAATGCTCAGCAACTTATCAGTAGACAATATTGGTATGAGGGACTGATAGGATGGGTTTCTTCATTAAGTTTTATCAAAACAGAAGTTCATTGAGTTTATTTCAGATAAGATAAGATATGATATTCTTTATTGATCCCCCATTGGGGGGAATTATGTTGTTACAGTAGCTTACAACACAGGGCAGGGTTACTTCAACAATGTACCGACATACTTAAAAATATAATAACAATAATAATAGTAATGACAAAGGTAAAATGAAATTAAATGGAATAAAATAAAATATAGCAAATATTATTTTCTATTCTATTCTATTCTATTCTATTCTATTCTATTCTATTCTATGCTCTTGCATTCTATTCTATTATATTCTATTCTATAATAATATAATATAATAATATAATATAATATAATATAATATAATATAATATAATATAATATTATATTATATTATATTATATTATATTATATTATATTATATTATATTATATTATATTATATTATATTATATATCATCCAACATTTAACAAGAACCTGAGTTTGTTAGTGGCAAAAACACAGACTATAAGGGGATGAACTTTGATCAGGCCTTAAGTTCACATCACATTACACTACAGCCATAAAAGCCTGTTTGACTACAATCTAAAGGAGCAGTTCGAATTTCGTAAGGAACCATTAATCATTTGAGATAAGTCAAATTAAAAGAACATCTGTATTTCTGAATAACAATTCTATGTTACTATACTCTTATGTGGTATAAAAGTTATTTTATTTGGGGTCAGAATATATTTTTGGGAAGTTAGATTTTCTGCATTTTTGCCTTTATGAAACAGGACAGCTGCAGAGAGTTGGCAAACATGTGGTGTATAAAGTGTGGATGAAATGCAGAAAAGGTCCGCAGCTGGGAGTTGAACCATCAACAACCATATTGAGGAGTTTAGCCTCTGTAAATGTCCCTTTAACTGCAGAGCTAAACTGGCACCCACAGAAGACTGTTTTTAAAACAGAAAGGAAAAACTTCTAGGTAAAGAAGCCCAAGATAATGTGCAGATGGAAGCAAGCCATGGGAAAGGAAACGAGTGAGGGCAATAAAACAACAAAAAAAAAAAAAAAACAGGTTCAAACTTTCAAACATGGGCTGATGACTGAACGCGAAACAATTATAGCAGAGATTTGGGTTGAGTAGTGGAGAAGGGATCTTATTAGAGCTTTCAGGAGAGAGACATGTCATTTCATCCACAGTGACAGTGACACCAGATGTCATTTTAATTGACACCGTGGCAAAGCAGAGGAGGGAAGGAGAGAGAGACAGAAAGAAAACTGGAGTGTGAGAGGGAGAGAGAGAGAGAGAGAGAGAGAGAGAGAAGAGCTGTGGTTTTTCTCCCCCGAGGGCAGGCCTAATTGGTAAAGTTAGGAATATAAGCTATGAAATATAAATGTATAAAAGGGGAATGTATCCCTTTCAGACTGGGAGCACTCTCACTCAGCAAAATATTTTAAATTAGAGCGTCTACATGTTGGTAAATATACTATTGTTTTGAAAAATGACACCTGTCTACATTAAACGATCATAAATCTGCTGGGATTACTTTAAAGCATTCAGATATATGAGTTAGGGTGGAGCTCTGTGGATGGCAGGATACAAGTCCAGAATATCTTTTACTGTAAAAAAGATGTTTGATTTAATTTAATTCAACATCATTTAACTGAATCTGATTATGTTTGTGCAAGAGCGATCGAAACTCCCTTTCACACAGACACTGCACCTGAAAATGTGCTAACATTGTTTGCTGTGTGAACTATGTCAGCCAAATGTGTTCACTATTACTTTATCCAGACTTTTTCCTGACATCTCCCTGGCAAAAATCTGGGAGGTGAGAATGATAAGAGTCGTCATGCTTTGTGAAATGTTCAGTTTGTTTTGCTCTTCAGGGCCACCGTACCTCCTCCTGCTTTCTACCACCAACTTCCAGCAGACGGTGAACATTTATCTTAAATTGTGTGTGATTGAGGCTCATGTGCAGTTAAGTTTGAGATGCATTTCACTCTTTGTATGCACATTTTGTATTTCACAGTATCTTTTTGTCTCTTTTGAAATGGTTTAATGGTTGCAATCAATCCTTCTGAGTGGAGAGTAAAAGGGACGGAAAGCAATTCCATGTAACACAACCCCTGAACCCCTCATCTATAATCTCACAACCTTTTGACCAACAAACATATCTGCATAGAAGTGCACTTTACAATCCGCTATTGCATATTAAGTTCAACTATGAACTCCCCTCTTGTTTCTCAATGTTTTTATTTAGGCTTTAAACAGAGTCATACTAAAAAGGAAGTTGCTAACTGCTGGCTACACCAGATGCCCCCGAAACTTATAGCCCTCACTTCCAGAGGCTACATCTTTGTCAGACAGTAGTTGATGGAACCTCAAATTACTCAAATCATTTGAAATCCACTCAATACCTTTTCACACATCACACCTGTTTGTTTGTTCTCTAATTGTAATTGTACTTTATTTGCAGTGTTGCCTCCTTTATGTCTTCTCTTTATATACGCCCTTATGCATAAACAACTGCGACGTGCCTGGCATGGCAAATAAAGTGGAAGCTGTTGGACAATCATTTACAAAGTTGAATTGTTGTAAAAAATGAACTGTTATTTTAGTCCTGTTATGGAGCAAACTGCAGCATGTTTTCTCTCAGCGTGAAGTCAGAGTGACGAATAGAAAACTGAGAGCGGCTGACAGCACTGAATGGTCTCGACAGGGTGAGGAAATTGCTCCACTCTGCTCCTGTTTGAAAAGCAAGAGAAGTAGGCACGAAGAGCGCCACCAGCCAGCACACAGAGGAAGAGAAAGACAATTATCCAGCAGGGATCGAGATTCAGATATCAAGTGTTATCCAATTTTATGGAAATGGAAAGAGCTCCACAGAAAATACAGAGCACACAGCTATTCCACTGAGCCACAGTGTCCAGCTTAAGAGACAGACTGCAGCTGTACTGACAGAGGTGCATTGTGGTATATGGAGCAGCAGGGAGGTCAAGTGCAGGTCAGCTTTCACTGACTGATCTGATACGAGCTGATAATGTGAAGTGAGCTCAATCAAACTAGTGTAGTGAGGAATACAGAGGTCCATAGAGTCTTACAGTGTGGTATAAAATAAGTTTTATACCTCATTTCTCATTTATTGACAACCACGCAGGAAGGGGGGGGGGTTCCTACCTTTCATCTCTTTTGATTATTTCTCTCTGCCCGACATCAACGCAGCACGTTTACATTTACTTACAAAATCTGGACACAAATTGGTCTTTTTGTGGTTTATGACTGTTTTTCTTTAACTAACTGGCAATCCAGGGATTCTCTGCCCAAGCTTTTTAAGTAAGTAAAATGTTTGTATTATCATTTTGATACACACTACAAGTCAAAAGTTTGGACACACCTTCTTATTCAATGGTTTTTCTTTATTTCAATAATTTGAAACACTGTAGATTAATACTGAAGACATCAAAACTATGAAATGATATGGTTTTGCTATAATATGGATTACAATAGAGGTCAAGTAGGTCTGTCCATTGTGTACTAACCCTACCTCTGAACAACTGATGATCTCAAACACATTAAGAAGGCAAGTCATTCCACAAATCAAGTCTTGACGAGGCTCATGTTAATTAGAAACCATTCCAGGAGACCACTTCATGAAGCAGACTGAGAGAATACCAAGAGTGTGCAAAGCTGTCATGAAGGAAAAAGGGGGCTACTTTACAGAATCTAAAATATAAAACATATTCTGCTTTGTTTAACACTTTTTTATTAATTAGATAATTCCATAAATGTTCTTTCATAGTTTTGAAGCCTCAGTATTAATTTATTGAGTTGAAAATAGTTCAAGTAAATAAAAAACATCGAATGAGAAGGTTTATCCAAACTTTTGACTGTTAGTGTATTTCAATAAGCAGCAAATGTACTGTGCTTGCTATGCCTGGCCTGGAGGCTAGTTCAATGTTTATCTTACATTCCTTTTTTTTGTTGGCCGGTGAAAAGGAGTCCGGGCTGTTGTTGTTGCCTCCTCTCCAGCTAAACCCTCTCTTCCAAATAAGTCCACATCTGCCTCGAGACAACCATCATGGTGCCGCACAAATGCTGACCTCAAGGCTTTGTATGCAGCCCAGAAACCAATGGGTGGCATCATTACTTCTATGACCATTACTCAAACTGAAGAGTTGATGAGAAATCCAGACAAGACAAACAAATAGCAAAACTTAAATCATGTGCTGGGTTCATAAAGATATCTACAAAAAATATCTTCGTCATGGGATCACAGTTTTATCATAGACAAAAATGTATGTTTTAGCTTGTGTCAATCCTTCTCAAAAAAAGTCTGCACTACATTCATAGAATGCATTCAAACTTTTGGATTTCACACTGAAGTCTGACTTATTGTTGAATATTATGTAGAAGAAACATTCTGCTGTAACATCTGTCAGCATGACCACTACCAAATCAAGTTTAGAAAGCTTCTAACAGTGAAATAAATATAATACTGTGAAATAAAGGAGCACAGAAGAACTGAAACAATGCTCCAAACAAAGCTCTTTGTGTGTTACATTGTTAACAGAAAGAAAAGATTGTCACTGAGTTTCAACAAAGTTAGAATGTGGGCATCGAATTAGAGGCCGATTTATTTATTTGTTAGGACAATTACTTTGGTCCAATTAGCGCTTGCAGCTAATTAGCTTCAGTGGCTTTGTAAATAAATCAGAGTATTCACTGCAGCTGTCTGCTAATAATTACTCAGAGCGTTGGTTTTAGCTCTTCCACTTCTGGATAACGGCTCTGGAGTTTTTTTTTTTACAGCATGTGTGTTGGACACTCTTCATTGTAGTTGGATTTGGGCAATGCGGAATATAATTCTTCTCCTCTCAGGCTGATATACATGACTGTGATGTATATTTATTGTATTTTCCAAAAAAGTGTTCTCTGTCTTTTTTTCGGATGATTGGGCTCAGGGCTCAGCTGCAGTGTTCCCACAGGCAGCTGTGCCTCTCATTGGAAGACTGGTAATCTCAATATCTTCGACCGAATTAGAAAAAAATTCACCCCCCTCACAGTGAGAGGACGTTGAGAAATTAGCTATTCAGACTACACTCATCTTTTGTACCAGGCTGTAAACATGTTTATTAATGCTGCAAAGATCGTCTTTTCCCCATTCATGTGTATGTGACTTCCGGTACTTCCGGAGCCAGCCTCAAGCGGATACTCGATGAACTGCAGCTTTTAACACTTCCGCATTGACTCATATTTTTAGACCGGAGGTTGACGCTTGGCGGGAACACTGGCTTGGAGGCTCAAACCCCGCCTCTTTACGTCACACTCGTTCGACAGCAGCAACATGGCAATTGATTGGCCTCAAAACAGCGCTTCAGAAATAGATGGGTGACGTCACGGATACTACGTCCATTATCTTATACAGTCTATGGTTGTAACCTGCTAATCTTGAGCCCACGTTTGTCAAAAGAAGTGGGCTGTGGCTGTGACTCTTGGACAGAGGAGTAAATGCCAGCCTCTAAATACAGTAAATCTTTACGGTGTTGCTAAAAACACCACTAAATGTAGCTCCGTTTAAACTTGCAAAACATTTTTTAGAACAACTATATTACATTTCAGAATTGTTCTCATTCATTTTGCAATACATAACCAAAACTTTGCAGTTTTGAGACATTCACAAAAGGAATGCAATGTCGGACGACCAAAATTTAACATGCAATAAATTCATTCGACCAGTCAGGAGCAGCTGATTAGGCTGTGATAGGCCCTCTCCTGTGCTCTCCTGGACAATACAAGGCAAGAGATCGAGCGGAATTTTACCATAACTTCAAAATCAGTCATGCCATGAACAAATCAAATGCGGATCAGTTTTAACTTGAGCCGTGTATGCTGTGCCTTGGAGAGGAAAGTGTCAAGACACGAGTAGATTAGTTGCAAATTTACCAAACTGGCCTTGTGCAGAGGTCTTTTACATTGTCTCACTCCTAACCTCTCAATCAAGTTTCAGTCTATAAATTATCATTTAACTTGGGCCCTTTGTTGCCACTCTTTTTTGAACAACAATCCATTGAATCCTTCCTTTTTTCTCCACTCTTCCTCACAGCATTCTTTGTCTTTCCCACCATTATTTTCATATCATCCACTGTCCATCTGTCCATTCCCTCTATGATCTTTGAACGAGTCCATCCATCTGTCCCACACATCATTCATCCGTTTCACCCATGTGTCTGTCCTTCTTTTCTCTCTTTCTCTCTCTCTCCATCTGTCAATCCCTCTATTATCTATCCATCTCTTCTTTCTTGGGGCTTTTTAGTCTTTTGCCTGCTCTCAGAAATCACGGCCTCGATCCCTATTGGGGAATTTGTCTTGATAAAATGTCACTCACACACACTCGCATGCAAACATACTCATAAACACTTGACCACATACACACACTCTTATACACACAAATACAGACGCGCACGTATCCAAAAAGCCTGTATTTGTCCTAATAAAACGTCAAGCCGGCAGCAAAATGAACTGTAATGACTTTCAGGCTCTACTAATGGCCAATAAATCCTGGATTAGGAAGCTCACACGCACTCCCTCTCTCACTCATACACATACACACACACACATACACACACAGTGGTAGGAACGCACCCACACAGGGTCATGTTTCATGGCGTGCTGCGCCGGGTTCATTCAGGAGTCAGATGGGTAAAGTTTTAAGCTGTTTTTTGCTGTTAATGACTGTTGTGCTGACTTTTATAATAACAGCATGGAAAGGAATCAGCAGGAATTAGCATGCTAGGATCATTTAAACCAATGATTCATGATGACTGGGGCTCGAAGCCATACACACACAGACACACACACACACACACACACACACACACACACACACATAGAAGGAGATACAGCGTTACACACACAAGCGCTTCCATCAGAGAATTTCACTTTATGACAGTTCAGAGTCATTTTCCGGCAAAATGTACAAAATAAACTCCCAGAAGCAGTGTCTCCGTCGTCTTTCATTATCAAACCAGTGATGGATACGTTTCAGGGCTTCGTTCTGCAGAGAATCAGCAGGATAAAGTGCAAATGATGGGGGAAATTGTGTATGAGAGATTTTTAGCTGCTGTATTAGACATTATGTGGAGGAGAATGATCCAAAAGATTACAGCGAGGGATGATGATGGGCTGCAGAGGTTGGCGTTCAGGATACGTTTGATTTCAGAGAAAATAAGCTTTACTTGAACTGAAATGAGAGACAGGCATTATTCCTGCAACTTTGTCTGATTTAAAGAGCTGGAAATATAAAGAGGCATGTAATGGAGGATTAGAGCTACATCATGGAATACAAACACTGAGATTTTGAGAACACAGTCGTAAAGTTATGAGAGTAACTTAGTTTTATGAGAAATAAGTCATAATTACAGGCTTTGGCTTACCTATATAGCTATAAGCAGAAATAAATGCTAGAGGATATCAGAAGACCAGCCAGCCTCCCTTACTGAAATGAAGAACTTGGATCATCTTGTGAAATTAAACGTATTAACTGGACGATCAATTCAGAATCCTTATTCTTGAACAATGTGGTGCTGTTCTGTTTTTTTTTTATTGAAACTTTAAAGCCTCTGGTAACCTAAATCAACAAAAATGTTCTACCTATGATATTTATAGTCACATTTACATACTGTTATATATATATTTAAATGATTGGAACTGAACTTTAATCCATTTTTGAAATATCATCGGTTACATTTTTGATACCGTTCTAATGCTAGGTTAAACAAGGCGGGTTAAAGCTGGGGTTGGTAGTCAGATTTAGATACACTTTTTGTTATACTGGTTAAAATGAATGTCCTGATGGTAATCAATGCATAATGTGTTCCTAAAAAAGAGGTAAAAAAAGCCGCTATCTACAACCGGAGTAAACCTAGGAAAACACCAACCAATCACCGCCTCTAGGATCCAATTTTTTAAACAAATGAAATCCCGTCCTGCCGTTCTGCCCGCCTCCTGTGCATACACTCCCCGTCCCCTGTCTCTGCTTCCCCTGACTCTACTGACTGCCCCTCTCGCTCTACCTCGGGCCTGTCCCCTCTGACCCGATGAGGTGTTTTGCTCAGGACTGTAGTCCAGATCAGAGTCTAAAAAGCTCTCACCATGGGGGCTCTGACAAGCAAAAGAATTAATGACATCTAGTAAGTCCTACAGAAATTTATATTGTAGCGTCCGTCTGGACACTGTAGGGATGACCAGCCGATTTGTGAACACGTTGAGCTTTACTAACCGATATCGAGTCACCAGTACAACTGGATAATGCTAGCATGACAGTTGTGAGTACTAACAGCAGCCATGTTTGTTTGTGTTTTTAACTTTCACTATGATGATGTTTTGGTGAGGACCGGTTTTGAATCAGTCACCATCATATGGTCGTGGGGGAGTTGTTTTGGAGGAGCTCCGAGGGGAGGGGGAGGGGTTAGACAGAGTCCTGAGGAAATGCTCATGCTAGTTTTCTGTGACTACCAACCCTAGCTTTAACATAGATATTTATTTCCAAATAAATATCCAACCAATCATAAATGAAACACTGAGTCACATGCACACATGTTCAACAAAACTACTCCCCTCCTACTCAATCCGCCTCCTGACGTCTCAGCCAGCTCCCCTCAGTGTTGTCTTAGCTGTTAGCTTGTTTGCTAATCACGTACTGCCTGTAATCTGTCTGTGTAGCTGTCTCCCTGCTCTTTGCATCACTGTGCTCATTCGTTCCTGTCTGCATATCCACCGGTGAAGATGACAGCTTGTTGTTATTCTTCTATTTTCTAACTGCGGTGGATTTGGGGAAACTTTGGGGCGCGGTTGGGTTGAGCCGCGGCCGAGTTGCTAAAGCAGTCCCGCACATACTCCGCTCATTTCCCAAGGACCGTTTCACTAACTTTCAACAGGACCGGTTCACTAACTATTCCCAGGACCGGTTCACTAACTTTCCCCAAACAGATCAGAGTTTAGCCAAACGGCTCAGTCTGACACCCGGAGCTGAGCTCCTCTGCATGTACACTTCAGCCTCAGCTGCTCAGGGCATCCCATTGTCCTAATGCTCAGGAGACTACGAAGTGATAAAAGTAATAAATTATTTAAGTTCAGATTCTGGCATTTCTATGTTTTAGATTCAGAGTCAGGTGGCTCAAACAAGCAGGCTGTGAACTCTCTCTTGACATGTCAATCAAAAAGTTAGCTGCCAAGCACGTCCACACAGTCCTGAGAAATGCTCTGAACCAGAAAATAAGCTGTTTTTGAAAATAGTTTTTTGATAGTTATAAATGTTTATTTTCACTCAGATTTTTGTTGAAGCTTAATTACACATTCAATTTTGCTATTTTATAGGAATTTTAAATATTCCATTTACGTGTAACTTCAGAATATGCACCACACTCTTCATTTTAGCTCGGGCTGGTGCTCTTCTGATCTGTCCCTTCAAAATGACTGCATTGCTAACCAAATAAACAAAAGCCAAGAGAAAACCAAAACTTACGTATAACAAAAACCAAAGTCCAACTGAAAATCCAACAAATTCCACAAGAAACAATAGAGATCATGAGGAACACAGGAAAACACAGGGGTAGACACACTATGCTGACAAAAGGACAGGGGGAACAGAGAAAGTACATCTACACAGGTGAATCAAACCCAGGTGTAACACAAGGCACAGGTGAAACTAATCAGAGTAATCAAAGGAGGGAGGCACATAAGGGCAGGAAGTAAAACTAAACCGGACATGCAGGGAGCAAGTAATCCAAAATAAAACAGGGAACGCTAGAGACTGAGTGCACACCTTTTCTTTTTTTTTATCTTGGAGAGAAGACTCACCTCAGGAGAAGATTGTGTCATCAGGGGATAAAATCCAATATGCTAAATGTTCCATATGAACTGTAACATACACCAGTGTATTAAATCGAATAAAACAACAGGCATGTATCTGTATTTGCTGAGCTGAATGAACAGAGCATTTTCCATGTGGACCTTTGTTTGATCATGTTTTTCATCTGAAGTGCTTCATTGCTTTGCTGAGTTTTCTTTTTGCATTTTGTGAATAGCTCTCTCCGTGACTCCAACCTCAAACTGTTAACGCAAGTTCAACAACTCTCCCTAGCACAATGAAACAGGCTGTGCTGTGACACTGCATGTCTTGTTCTTCATGTCATAATTGAAGGGATGTAGCCCTTTTGCTGCCACCTACTGGCCAGGAATGTATAATGGGTTTAGGGCAAGTAGCTGCTATCTCACACATAGGGGAGGAAGTAATGCACATGTGCAACTAAGAACAAGAATGATTGCAGCCGGGCAGAACATATGTAGACACATAGAACATGAACCTACATTTATATTGCATGTAATTTACACTCCAGCCATAAAATATTTATACCACAGAAAATATTGGTTTAATTTTTTTTTTAAATAACAACTTTCATGTATTTTAAACTAATTTAAAAAAAAAAAATTCAGCCATGGTCCGCAATTCTTCTTGTGGAGAGCAGTGTAGTGCCTCTATATTGCCCTCTATTTACTAGCCCCCACTGTTGCAGTGACGATATAACAAAATGTTCTACACAACACAACAAAGCCTCTAGAACTACAGCTAAAAAACGTTTTACATGGCCTGCTAAGACGCAGATGTTACCACTTTTACCCCGCACTGTCAATATTGATGTCACCATGTACAGGTGGGCTGAAGTCCTTCAGCTGCTGAGCGTGCATCGTATAGTAAAAGAGGCGATACAGCATCTCAAGCTTATGGAACACTGTTATGCTAAGTACACTTGCTGCAGGGTTGACTTTAACAGTACAGAGTTGGACTGATGTTATGTCTGCTGTATCACAAGGATACTGTGGCTGACTTTAAATGTAAAGAGTTGAAGGAAGCATTTAAGCATTCAGGTTTTTCCTTTCAGGTGTCCCCTGTTTTGGTTATACTAAAGATAAATGAAGGTTAATGATACTGAATGGTTATACTGCAACATAAATCTCTCATACCTCACTCTAAAGGTTTTAAAAGAGTGTGTATGTGTGTGTGTGTTTGAACCACAGATTGAAGCTCAAAACTTTGTTCAGCTGGTTCCATCCCCCAGTCTCAAACCGACTCTCCTCACGTTTTTACAGCTGTTATGAGTGGAATTATTAATGTGCAGTCAGTCACACAAACAGAGTTACATATGTCAATATAAAGGGTCAATATTTTTCGTTATGAAAAAGGAGTCTGTGTGCCTCACCTTTTGTTTGATGGATTTGATGCAGTTTGATAAAATATTAACTCAGGTGTGAGAGGGAGTTTCAGTGCAGCAGTGAACAACTCTGATACTGAACAGATTCAACACAAGCCAGTGTGAATATACAAACATACTCTGCTCTAAACACTGAAAATTTGAAACTACTCCTTAAAAATGTATTAAATCCTACATGAAGTCAGTAAACTACTGCCTGTGCCGGAAAGCTTCAGCTGTTCTGAGAACCTCCAGTAAAATACTGCGCGGAGTTCATTTTTCTATTTAACTCTGACAGAACGCTTGCATTTATCCAGTTTTTAGGGGACTTCCCATCAGTGACCAAACACAGCCTTAATTCAGACAAATAGGGAGTGATTTGTGACAGCGCCTGCAGCAGCCTGCTGATTTAGCTCTGCTCCAGTCCTGTTCAGACAGAATACGTTTCTGGGAGATGTGGTACATCAACATGTTCTCATACAATAGTTGGATTTTTGGTGCATGCTCCTACACTTGTTCTCCAAAAAGAAAAAAAAGGCACATCCCTCCTTAGTATCTATTTTTTACAGTACCCTTTGTGCTTACTTCTATTTCAAGATTTCTATTCCACCTTGTTTGATACTCACAGCTACAGTTTTGTTTGCCTTTATCTTTTCTTTGGCTCTAACTTACAAGTCTCTGAAGTTATTTTTTGCTGCCTTTTGTTGCTTCTATGGTCTCTTTGTAGTTGTTTTACATAATTCTGTCTTTTTTGTCTATTTGTTGTCTTTTAGTTTCTATATGTAATTGTTTATGTAAGTCTTTGTGATCAGTTTTATATCCTTGCTGTTTTTTCTTTAAACATTTGTAGTTTATTTTGTATGTCTCCTGAGTTATTTGGCATGTCTATCAGATATAACAGTTCTTTGTGCTGTGTCTCATCTTTTCTGTGTCTCTTGTAGATAAGATAAGATAAGATAAGATAAAGGGTGTGGGGGGGGGGGGGGGGGATTCAGTTGTTACAGCAACCCAGACATAAGTACAATCAAGAAGAATTTTCGATAAATAAAATAAAATAAAATAAGTGAAAATAAAAACAGATAAATAAAGATAGAATACAATTTAGATATATACAGATATATACAAATGGAATTTAGATTAAAGAGCAGTAATTACAGGCAGTATTAAAAAATGATTCAGTAGTGACAGGTTGACATGGTGTGATTATGGTTGGTAATGACAGATCAAGCAATAAATAAAAATAAATATGGGTATGTAATTAGAGTATGTAATTATTAATTTTAGAGTTGTCACAATACCAGATTTGAGCATAAATGTGGTATTAGTAAAAATCAAAACAACATTAATACCTGTTTTGGTACCAACACAACAAAAAGGAACTCCATGGCACCTCATTTAGGTAATTTTGTTGTTTTTTATTCTTAGCGTGCACACAGTGCTCATACAGAAAGAGTCACTTAACACTTCACAAACTGTTAGTACTGAAAGGCAAACTGTGATGTTTCTTAGAAATAATGTATACCCAAAATATAATATTCCCAGAGGAAGTGCATGCATGGTGTGTGTATCTGCAGAGAGGCCACTCTGTCTGTGTTCTCTCATTTTCTGACTAATGTGGTCATCTTATGAGCATCAATCATCATGTAGTGCCGTGAAGCTCCCTGTCAACAGTCTGCAGGTACAATCTAATAGCATGCAGAGACCAGGTGACATCACTGTCTCCCTCCTCTGCTCTCAGTTTCTCTGGCCAGACTTACACATACAGTGTATGTCTTTTTTTTTTAATTCTTAAAGGACCCAGTAAACGTCAGTATTTGCTGACGTGTGAATGAGGGTGGAGCAGAGACACACACTGTTGCAGGAAGATGCTGCAAAAAACAAAAAAACCCAGTATCTTCCTGCATGTTTGTGCAGAAGTGTAGACGTGTTGACAAGTTTCATATTTATTTAGAGCCTATCTGCTGTGAGATAATTAGAAAATATCTTCTTTTTTTTTCAGTTTCACTGCTTTGTTTCCCTTAGTGGAGGTCGCTCTCTTTGCTTTATATCAGTGTCGACAGACCACCACTGCTTGCTCTCTCTCTCTCTCCCTTGCTTGCATAATTTTTTTATTTAAAATATGAGTTTAGACCTTTTTTTTTCACAAGCTTTGGTGCTTTTCAATATCAAACATGAACAATGACAAAACATTTAATCTTTTTAAAGCATGTTGTATTGAACGGTATCAAAGTATCGGAAAATTTGACAACCCAATAATCTTTTTTTGTGGATGTTTTGAGTATCATTGAATTTGGTTGATCATTGTGTGTTCTTTCATTGTCTATCCAACAAAAAATATGCACATCACACAAACAGGGGCTGGATTAGGGCCCCAAGATAACTTTAGGCCATGGGCCAGTAGCTGGTAATCTGTTCTGTAATCCAACATGTATTTCGATGATGATACTGAACAGTCTTTCTAATGCTTCTTGGCATTTATCCTCATTCTTTAACCATTTATCCTCACTGTAAAGCTTACTAAAACTCAATTTGGTGTCATTTTATTCTGAAGACATATAAACCGGTTTAACACTGAGAAATAAACCTGCATGTTTTTGGTTTAAAAAGTGTGATAGCCATTTTCCCTCTCTTTTTTTCCTGGGATCCTAATGTTTCAGCCCACAGTGGGTGACTGTGAAAATCATTCTGCTCTCAGCTGAAGGCTCCTCCTTCGGGCTCCCTCCATCCTTCAATGTCACAACTGTTTCCTCCACATGACCATCACCCTATCACTCTCTGTCTGAGTCTCCCTCAGCAGAATCCTCCTGACTTGCTTCGGCGCCCTGCGAGTTGTTAGGGTTCGAAAGCATCAACCGAGAGCTCTCCCCAAATCTGCAGTGCTCCTTTTTTTGTACCTGCAACATGTAAGACACATTCCTCGCCTTGTTGTCTCCTTCTGTTCAAATGTGTGTACGCTTATTTCAGACATTTTGTATAGGCACAAAAAGAGGCTGCCATGGTTACACCGCAGCTAATGGGAAACAGGGTGTAATGTAAAGTAATGTAAATGTAACTGGAAAAGCGTGGATGTCCTTTCAGCTCTAACAAAGTAGCATGCACGGTCTCTGACATCATGACCACAGAGCAGCACAGCAGACTGAACATTTGAATCCTACCTTCTGCATGTTGCTTTTCAGCTCTGATACCACAGTCCTTAGCCGTGTCTGCTTCATGCTTGTCATTGTTGTTGACATTTAACACTGCTACTGTATTCTTTATTCTCACACATTTCCGCTTCACTTTTTCTGTTGTCCTGAGAATACTGAGCCTTGACTTCGGTGCACCGTGTAATTAAAAGAGAAACGCACTTAAGGGATTATGTTTCGTATTTAAGAGAGAAGACTTTGTTGTTGCTCTTCTTCCAAAGTGAGCTTGAAAGTTTTACATGGAAAAGTATTTTAGGTGATTGGTTGTACTGTGATCCAAGGCTGCAGAATGCTGTTTATGTGAGTTTATTTGCATTAGCACCATGTTGTTATTAAATACATTTATATATTGACTTGCGTTATACACATTAGAATGTACACATGTTGTTAATTCATAAATCATTTAGTAGCTGATATTAAGTTGTGACAAATATGTTTTCTTTGCATGGTCTGTATATTCCAATCATAGAATCAGGCTGTAACACTGTCTATATTTCAGCTAATAATTTAGTGTTTTAAGTCTTAAATTGCAGCATTTTTGAATTGTTGATTTAACACTGTGGTTTGGTAAAAAGATTACTAACTTTCATTACTGAATCCATTTTATTTGTAACTTTATATTTTATTCTTTAGCAGAGGACAAAGATGTGTTTGGGCATGCTGTGTAAATTCAAAGAAATAACTTTTAATAATGAGGGATCAAATACAATTATTAGACATAAAAAAAATAACTTTTCACTTTATCTGAGCAGAATTGACAAAGAACTAAAACAGCACATGGAAAATCGTGCAAATTAACAATGGTACCAACGGAAACATGTCCCAAACATCTTTAATGACACTTTAAGTAGAAGTAGAAATATCAGTCAGGTATATCTGAGGATAAAAGTTCCTGTGCTTTAAACGTATATTAATTTCTTTGTGTGCTTTCTGTGTCTTCTTGTGTTTTTGTGAGATTTTTATAAAAGCTTTGCAGCAGAGCTGAAAAAAAAACTGCATAGTTCCATCTGTTCTGTTCACTATAAGAATGCAGTTATAATAATGTAATGTATTATGTAGGAATATGTCATATTTAGGCAATGGTAGTGACGTTTTTAAAGACAAAGCACACAGAGTGATTTAAATGGACAAAAAAACAGAGATACAAATATTTGTTACTTCACTTCAATGTTTTCCATCTTAGGCACAATTTATCTACTTTTAACCCTCATTAAATTCTTGTTTCATATTAGGTGCTCTTTGGTGCATGTCTTTTATGAGTAATCTGGCCATCAGATTTTCTATGGGATTAATAAAGTTATTTATTATCTTGTCATTATTCTAAAGCTTTGTTTTTTGAAATTCCAAAAAGAGAGGCCACTATTTTGGTTTGGAAAACATTGCATAATTTTATGATTTTTTTTTGTTTTATTCAGCTACATTTTGTATTGATATAGTACAAAAAAGAAACAGGTTTTTTTTTACAATTAAATAGAAATTATAGGTGTGTGACTCAGGGTTTATTTTTTCTTCCTTCCCTCCTTCCTTTTTTTTTTTAAATCAGCTCCAGACGAATTCAATGTTGTATTGTGTATTCCCCACAAAAAACTTCGGATCTGGTTTAAGTGGAACCAAACAGACCTTCCCAGAGGTAAGGGCAGCATATTTATCTCTGGGTGACCTTTAAAAATATTCAGAACACAGACAAACACAGATACATACAAACACACAAACACACAGTGATGCACACAGTGAGAAACT